>NC_056745.1:1342642483-1342746756 GCF_019279795.1 Protopterus annectens
GCATAGCTATAGGGTTAAGATCTCTGCTGAGTGGCCAAGCAAAGCACCCTCTCTGTCCACCCAGTGCTCTGTGTTCCTGCCCAAGTAGCTGACACATACACACTTTGAGATTTGATATATATACAATCACACACACACCTGGGGAAGGCTGGCACAGGTTTACTAGCTATGCCCCCTTTTGCCCAGACTATAAGGTAATTCCAGCTGCCACCAGCCAACTCTTTATCCGCTGCTCAAGGTCCTTAACAAAGGGTGTCCAATCCTACTGTTTAATGTTACTATTAATCCAAATGGTAGTCTGACCAAGTGCAAGGCTATTTAGGAGTGGCCTGTACAGTGTCACCATATAGATACGCAAGTACTCAAAGACTTTAAATATGTCAATAGTGGTAAGATACTTAGCCCCACCCAGCTGCTCTAGGGCTTCATCTGTCCTAGGCATGGGCTAAGCATCTGACTCTGTGTGACTATTTACTTTCCTGTAGCCCACACAGAACCTGGTGCTGCCATCTTTTTTTGGTACCAGCACCACTGGGGTGGTCCAGAGACTGCTGGACTCCTGAATTACCCCTAGTTCCAACATTTCCTGTACCTCCTCCCTCAGAGTCTGTTTGAAATTCTCAGGCACCCTATAAGGGGCCTGCTTAATAGACTTTTGGAGTCCTGCATCCACATGGTGCAGAACCAGGTGGGTGCACCCTGGTTTCTCAGAGAACATGCCCCCAAACTCCTGTAACACTGCTTGGATTTCTCAAACCTGGGTAGGAGATAGCTGTTGGGACATTGCTACACCTTACACTGAGGTTTCAGTTCGAGCCTCACTGAGGAGATCAGTCACCAGATGCCCCTCGGACTCCTCCAGCCATCCACTGCAAATACAAAGCACAAAGGCCTCCCTATCATGGTAAGGTTTCATCATGTTAACATGGTATAATCTGTGCCCATGTCTCCTGCCTTGCAGTTCTACTATGTAGTTAACATCACTGACCTTCCTTACTACGTTGTAGGGTCCCTCCCAAGCTGCCTGCAGCTTGTTGTGTCTGACAGAAATAAGAACCATTACCTGCTGCCCTACAGCATACTCTCTAGCTTGATCATTCCTGTCATACCAGACCTTTTTCTGCTTTTGGGCCTCTGCCAAGTTCTCCTGGGCCAAACCCATGAGTTCCCTGAGCCTTGTCCTTAGGTTTAGGACATATGCTGCAACAGACTCCTTGTGAGATTCACACTCACCTTCCAACTCATCACAAATCAAATTGAGAGGTCCCCTCACCCTATTCCCATACAGCAACTCAAAGTGTGAAAAACCTGTGGATTCCTGGGGCACCTCTCTGTAAGCAAACAATAGATGGGGCAAATATTTGTCCCACTCCCTTTTAAACTGGTTTGTAAATGCCAGTAGCATCATCTTGAGTATAGAGTTTAACCTCTCAACAAGACCATTAGTCGGGATTGTAGGGGGTGGTCTTTAGGTGCTTAAACCCACAGTGCTTCCATAGACAAGCCAGCAGGTTTGACATGAAATTGGCACCTTTGTCAGTCAGTATTTCATTTGGAAAATGTACCCTGCTGAAAATCTCTAACAAAGCATTTGCCACCATTTCTGCCTCAATGGAGGACAGAGACACCACTTTAGGGCATCTGGTAGTATAATCAATGCCACTAGGATATATTTTTTCCCTGTGGAACTTGGGGTACTCAGAGGCCCCACAATATCCATAGCTACCCTCTGAAATGGCTCCTCAATCACAGGCAAAGACATCAAAGGAACTCTCACCTTGTCTCCTGCCTTGCCTACCTTTTGGCACTGCTCACAGGTCCTGCGGTACCCTGTTACATTTCTAGAAATCTCAGGCCAATAAAAGTTTTGCATAATACATCTCTTTGTATGTTTTATGCCCATATGACCTGCAAAGGGAACATCATGGGCTGTGGCTAGAAGTGCCAGATGGTAGGTTCTGGGCACTACCAACTGCTGTATTCTCTCACCCTCTAGCCCTCCCTCAGGGGTCCACTCTCTGTACAGTAACCCTTTGTCCCAGTATACAGATTTCTCCTTCCCTTGAGAATCAGGTGCCTCACTAGCTACCTGCCTCAGGCCTTGCAACGTAGGATCTGAGAGCTTAACCTGTCTTAACTCTCTCTTTGTAACCCTTCCCAGCTCCCCTTCCATAGGAAGTCTGGCATCCTCTGACAGTGGTGTCTCACTGTCAGCCTGGATATTACTACTCACCTCTGCCATTGCAGTCACTCTGTCCAAGGGAACATTAATACCTATCAGCAGTTGTGGCTCACCTTCACTCTCATTGCTCCAATGCAGCTCCCTCTCTTAAGTAACCACCTCACCAGTCCTGGTTTCAAGTCTGTGGTCTATATAGGTCCACCCCAGGCTACCAGACCCATATGCTTGTCTCCAAGTCTGACTGCATGTAACTGCATCCACAAAGGTTACTGCATTATCAAAATCATTCCCTATCAGGGCATCTGCGGGGATATCCTCAAACACCTTCACAAAAGCAAAAGCATAACACAAGTACAACACAACACAACATAACACAAGTATTACCCAACTAGAACTTAAAATATGAATACACAAATGTGCAGTTGTCAGAGAACCAGTTTATTATCAAAGAAAAGTCAAAACATTCACTAAGCGCTTTCACTCTTACTACAACCAGGGTTTCATCAGAGTGAATTAGATAAAAAAGAATTATGCTTAAATAATAACAAATTAAATACAGGTGTTAATGGAGTCAATTCCTAAGCCAATGCCAAACCAAGCCACACAATCCAAGCAATGACATTGTCATTTCACCAATCATAAAAAAAATATTAATTAACCCTTTGAACCAGAATAAAAGTAAAAATAAACTAATTTAGTATATATAAAATGCTATGTAAATGATATTTCTTTATAAAAACAATACACTGTATTTAAAGAACTTTAAGCCTACTTATGTTTGCCCAAATTAAATTAGCCCTGTATTTTAAAATACTAGCTATAGAACAGCATTCATTGATGCCAGGATATATTGTAGTGTCAAGCTTTAATTGCCAAAGAAATTCCTTTACTTCCAACAATGTTTTTGAATCACTTCCCCTTTCATTTTCAGGTACTTTATCAATAACAAAAAATGTAAATCTCATAAAGTTGTTACATTTCATACTGTGTATGTATAACATATTAGAGCTCTTTTTGTTTGTGATGCCTCTAATGTGTTCCATGATTCTCACCTTCAATCTACATGTGGTATTACCCAAGTAGAAAGCTGGGCATCCTAGACAGGTTGCCACATAAACAACCATCCTTGTGTTACAATTGCAATGGCCTGGACATCTAATAGATCTGTTGTAATGGTGAATTGATACACAGGGACCATCATTAATAAACTTGCAGCTCTTACACATACCACATTTAGACATCCTGGAAGCATTGTCTAATCCAAAATGGTGATTTTTGTCTAATAGTTCTTTTACATTGCTACACCTACTATATGTAATCTGGGGTTCAATTCCTACAATTTCTTTCAATTCAAGTGGAAAAAAAAATTCTCAATTAGATTGGACTATGGTTCTCAAAACAGGTGCCACCTCATTATGTTGGAGCACAAAGGCTCCACTCTGGTTGTTTGTTTTGTTTGAGCTAATCTCAACCTCTGTCTTTAATATTGGTAGAAAGGAAACGAGCCTTCTCCTTGTAACCTTGTTCCTATTTTCACCAACAATTTAAGGGGATAACCCCTACATCTAAACACATCAATGAGGTTGAACATTTCCCTTTTGAAAATGTCCTGTTCACTAATCAGCTTAGAAAGTCTTACTATCTGTCCTTTAACAACATTCTTTTTCTGGTAAGACAGATGGCAACTATTATAGTGGATCAGAGATTTGGAATACGTCTTTTTGCGGAAAATGTTTGAACACAATTTCCCATCACTGTCCCAGACAAGCTCCACGTGGGTTTACAGAGTGGTCCTAGCAGCAGGGAACTCAGAAAAGCGACTACCTTCTGGATTTAAGTATCTTTGCTTTTTTTTCACTTGAAATAGCTTCTGTAGCTTACCTTGAACTAGCCTGAACTGTTTTTTAACTGATTGCTGCATTATTTTAAAATCTGCATTAAAGTTACATTTTAGTCGAATTTGATCGAAAGTTTGCTTGTTTGTTTGTTTAATTTAACTGTGGAAGCTGCCCACTAAAGTGTGCTAGCCTGTGTAACTAATGTATCACTGTTTCTGCATTTTCTGTGTGTTTCTACCAAAAAAACAAAAAAAAACAAATAAATAATCCTTGTTTTCCCGCCTTCCTCGACTAGTTTAGACCAGTTTACAGGCATTGCTGTATTCTGGGCTGTGGTGTAGTTCCTGTGTTGTCCATTACCGTACTTGGATAGAAGGAAGTTTCTTTGCTCACCAGTGGGAGTGGGGAGCCTTGAGCAGCCTACCTGTCCTTGGGGGAAGTGACCTCAGCACAAGAAGCTGTAGTAATTGGTTGTTTGGGACCATTTCTAGCTCTTTTGTAGTTCACTGTTTAAAATCCACCTCTGGGCATTTTTTTCTGGCTATACTGCTCAGACAAGCTCCACGTGGGTTTACAGAGTGGTCCTAGCAGCAAGGAACTCAGAAAAGCGACTACCTTCTGGATTTAAGTATCTTTGCTTTTTTTCACTTGAAATAGCTTCTGTAGCTTACCTTGAACTAACCTGAACTGTTTTTTAACTGATTGTTGCATTATTTTAAAATCTGCATTAAAGTTACATTTTAGTCGAATTTGATCGAAAGTTTGCTTGTTTGTTTGTTTAATTTAACTGTGGAGGCTGCCCACTAAAGTGTGCTAGCCTGTGTAACTAACTTATCACTGTTTCTGCATTTTCTGTGTGTTTCTACCAAAAAAACAAAAAAACAAAAAAAATAATCCTTGTTTTCCCGCCTTCCTTGACTAGTTTAGACCAGTTTACAGGCATTGTTGTATTCTGGGATGTGGTGTAGTTCCTGTGTTGTCCATTACCTTACTTGGATAGAAGGAAGTTTCTTTGCTCACCAGTGGGAGTGGGGAGCCTTGAGCAGCCTACCTGTCCTTGGGGGAAGTGACCTCAGCACAAGAAGCTGTAGTAATTGGTTGTTTGGGACCATTTCTAGCTCTTTTGTAGTTCACTGTTTAAAATCTGCGTTTGCACGGCTTTGCACGGTCGTGCGCATAGCGCAGCACCGGTTAAACAAGGTTAAACTTTTTCTGGCTCCGCCAAGTCTGCTCTTCAAATTTTCCCTTAAGGAAGCTCTACTCTTAGTATAACCAGACTACTCACTGTATTATAAGCCTAGCACTTGTTCTTAATACTTCTCTACTAAGTAAGCACTCTTGTACTAAGTAAAGCACTACATCTACTTACCACCCCTGTGAAAATCCACTTCCCTTAAAGGTATACCACTCCCTTATACTGTTCTAGCATGTCGAGTGGTAGATTACTGGCGTCATCTCCAGTTCAGCTGGTCAAGCTGGGTATCTTGAGACAATGCTACAATTGTCTCATGTACACAGACAACCCTCTCCTCCTCCCAACAAACACAAATACATGTAAGAGATGCAACTATATAGCCATACTGGAGGCTGAACTCTCTCAACTCAGGGCTGGCATGACCAGACAGTAGGAGATGGCAACCACACACACAACAATCCCAGTCCCACATAGACCTACCACAACTGCAAACCAAACACATAAAAACACAAAGATATACTCGGAGGCTCTAATAAAAAACTTACCAAAACAACAGAGGTTCCCAAAGCAGACATCCAAAAATCCACCACCTCAAAACAAAACACATGCAACACATACTTCAATAAATCAGTGTGTCGACCAATCCCAGCCCTTAAGGCCAAACACCTTGCCTGATACACTAGTAATAGGTGACTCCATAGTCAGACACACTGATGTCCCACTGACCAGGCTGAACAAGGAGAAGGTGACTGTGAGCTGTCTATCGGGAGCTAGGATCCGCCACATAACACACTCACTCAGGTCACTCCAAAGCAAGTACAAATATGACTCCGTCATTGTCCATGCTGGTGTGAATGACCTGAGACGTACCTCCCTGGACTACATGAAAAGAGACATAGAGGAGCTCTCCGATTATGTAGCCTAGGCTGGTATGACCCTGACCCTGAGCGGCATCTTGCCCTCACCAAGAATGATACCACAATACAAAGACAAGATGATCAGCTTTAACAATTGGCTCAAGTACTGGTGTCATTCTAAGGGGATCCAATGTCTGTCTGCCTGGGATGATATGTTGGACAAGCCACGCTGCTTCGCAAGGGATGGCTTACACCTGTCACCACTGGGCTTCCGGATATTGGCTAAAGCTCTTGCCACCCCCATAGTGCTTTTTTAGGCAAGGCTCAAAAGACAAACCCACCTCCTTAGAAAACAAAACTGGAAAAAAACTAAGGGTAATGCTGCTCAACGCCAGAAGTCTAAATCTCAAGATGCAGGCACTTGATGCACTCCTCCGCATGGAGAGCATCGACGTCTGTGCAGTAACTGAAACCTGGTTCAAGGCTCCTGAGAGCACCCCAGCACTACCAGGCTATACCTCATATCATGCTTTTCGGCCCCAAAACCCGGGCCGAACCACAAAGGGAGGGGGAGTGTCCATATTCATAAAGGACACCCACACCTCCAGGTTAGTAGCAAAACATGAAGCATTAGAGACCATACAGGTGCAACTAACCATAGGCAAAACTGCTATACAACTGGTAGCATGTTACAGACCACCCTCCCAATCTCAAGAACCCCACTCAGCCTTCCTAAAGACATTGGAGGATATGAATGTATCACAAAATACCATCATACTGGGAGACTTCAACTACCCAAACATAGATTGGGTACATTATTCTAGCCCTAATACCCTAGCCCAAAGGTTCCTGGAATTCATAAATTCAAATGCACTGGAACAACTAGTCACCTCTCCCACTAGGGGAGATAATATACTAGACCTGATCATCACAAGCATGGGGACAAAATGCTCCACACCGGAAGTATACCCCTCACTAGTGAGATCTGACCACAAACTAATCACTCTGGATATACATATCCCACCTCCACCCCCAGCACAAAAGACCACAGTGAAAAACTTCTCAAAAGCAGACTTCACTCTTCTTAAGACTGAGATGGTATCCTTTAAGCCCACTGTGCCAGTGGATACCACATCCCACAATGCCGAATTCTTCACAAATGCTTTCTATGGACATCTCCAAGAATGCATGGATCATGCAATCCCAAACAAATCCTAGTCCCTCTCCACCAAATGTAAGCATCCTGTCTGGTGGACCTCAGCCATAAACAAATTGTATAACAAAAGAAGGAAGCTACTGCACGTCAGAGTGAAATCCCATGAAGGGAAGACATCTCTGATCAACATTAGCAGAAAACTACATTCTCTCATAAAAACATCCATGGCAAACTTTGAGAGAAAAATCGCTAAGGACACTAAAGATAACCACAGAGCCTTCTTCAGCTATGTTAGAAACCTGGGTGGAAACCCTCAGATATGCTCAGAGTTGGTTCACAACAACAAAAAATACACTGAACCTACAGATATTGCTAACATTCTGGCTGACAGGTTCAGTGCAAATTTCTCCCCTCCTTCACCCCCAAAAGAAGAAATACTTATCCCAGCTGAATGTAATCTCGCTGTCATCTCAGATGTCCAAGTGAGAACCACCCTAAACAAATCAAAAAACACAGCATCAATGGGACCTGATGGTATCCTGGGGTGCGTGTTACATGAACTCCAAGAGGAGCTAAACCCACACATAAAAATGCTATTTAACCTTAGCCTTACTTCGGGATATGTACCTGAACACTGGGGTACAGCAACAGTGGTCGCACTCCACAAGGGGGTGCCTCTACAGTCCCTGGAAACTACCGCCCCATAAGCTTAACTAGCCTGGTCTGCAAAGCTATGGAAAGAATCATTATAGAACTCATAAACAGAGACATAGGGGACCTACAGACACTTGACCCCACCCAGTTCGGCTTTGTAAAGGGCAGATCCTGCCTTTTAAACCTGGTTGACTTTTTCGAAATAGTCACTAGAGCCATTGATGAGGGCAAAGCAGTCCATACAGCATACCTGGACTTGGCTAAGGCCTTCGACACAATACCCCACTCAGGCATCATAGATAAGCTAAACAGCTTAAAAGTAAACCCTTATGTCACTAGATGGATTACAAACTGGCTAAAGGACAGAACCCATAAAGTTAAAATCGCTGGAGCAATGTCAGACTCAAAGCCAGTCACAAGTGGTGTCCCACAGGGAGCTGTCCTGGGACCCCTCTTGTTCGGCATTTATTTCTCAGATGTTAAAGCAAACATGGGAGGGCTGTGGCTGACAAAGTTTGCAGATGACTGCAAACTAGGCGCCATAGTCGATACACCAGCAGACACACACATCCTACAAAAAGGCCTCACTGAAATGGACAACTGGTGCCATAGTCACGGCCTTAAACTAAATGTCAAAAAATGTATAGTCATCCCTTTTGGAAAAAACAAAGTACCCACAAATTATCACATAGACAGCAACCCACTGAGTACGGAAAAAGTAATCAGAGACCTAGAGACCCAAGTAGACAGCGACCTCTCATTTGACACCCACGTTGCCAAAGTGGTTAGAAAAACATTCTACCTTGCACACCTCATCATGAAGGGATTCACATCCAGATCCAAGGATGTCATTTTACCCCTATATTCCTCCCTCATCAGACCCATGATTGAGTACAATGCCCCATTTGGTATATACCTCATCCAGCATTTGCAACAGCTGGAGAGACCACAAAAGTACCTCACCAAAAGGATCAAGGGTCTCCAACATATGTCTTATTCTCAATGACAGGGTAGGTGCCACAAATGTATCTAAGGTAGCGAACTACCAAATGAAAATAACAGTACAAAAAGTAGTTCAAAAGTACTGCAATAATAATCCACGCTGTTCCATCTGGTATCAAGTAAAATCCGATAGTTTAATAGTGACCAAAAGATAAAAACCAAGAACAAAGCAAATAACGTAAAACGCTCAACGCTTTTGCTCAGTACACTGCCCGAACGTCTTCAGACTTACAACAGTGCTGTAAACATACTCTGTTTAAATACTTTTGTTGATGTGTTTAATTAATTAACGCAATGTTCAATGAACATCCAGCCAACCAGCCACCTGCAGGTAAGATGAGTCGAAAAGACACGATCACCAATCCAGTAAAAGACAACAGAAATAATACTCTTAACACTGATTAAGAATTAATCTAAAAATTGGTAAAATAATAAATAAAATTAGCTTATCAAACAAATGTCTTGGTATCACTAAACAACAGTGTCCGAATACCAACAGACACTGCCCTTTGTGTTAAAATATGTATAAAAAATATGTGTGAAAGAATATATAAAAAAAGTATATATAAAGTATTAGTGTATAAACCTAATATATGACAATAGGCGTTATTTCCAACAAGAGACCCCTACCCTAGATCGCGTCATGTTTATTTACAAGAAATATAATACACTACTCACAAAACATATGTATATGTAAATGTGAGTCTCTCACTAAGGCGACCGAATAAATGTACACATAACAGATCAGCCAAGGTTGATGTATATAGTGCCCTAAATGAAGAAATTTTACCATAATAAAGTGTCCCTATCTTAGTAAACTATTCAGTTTAAGTATGCACATAATTGAACAAGATTCATTAAGGCCAGGCACTTTGTGTGCTGCCAAACGTAACTGCCAACATAGTTCTTTCTTTTCTAGTTGTAGTCTAAGTAGATTTTCATTGACAAGATTAATGTTGTCAATCACAACTTGGTCGATGACCATGAAATCAAACATGTGACCTACATTCTGGTTACAGTGTTTTGCAAGGGCGTTTTCTTCCTTGTTGTTGTTAATCGCGTAACCATGTTCATATACCCTGTCCCTCTTTGGTTCTGATTTTTACAACGAACTGACAGGACTGTTTAATAACCATGGGTTAGTCATTCTTAAATGTATGGTCAAGCATTATCAACTTGAACTTGACAGTTTGACCATTGAGGCAACAACACTTGAAAGGGAGATTAAGGGTGACTTGGACTTTCATAGATATGAGTTCGAATTCAGTCGAACTCTATCTAGTATTGCTCAACAGATGACAAAATTGAAGGCGACGAAAATTAAAAAACTTAACAGGGATTTAAGGGCCTACGGTGAGGGTCTGGCGTTTCCTAAACCTATTGGTACACACACACGGCCAAGGCAACGTAACCCTATTTTTACTAAACAAAGAAATCAATCCACAGGACATCAGACCAGACAGGGTAACAGTAGACTTGGTCAAAATATAGACAACCACGTGGTCACTGAAGAACATGTCATGGGGCGGAAGGTTCAAACGACCCTGACACTATTCTTGATGTTTTTGAAGATGATGACTGGGCAACCCAAGGTTTCCAAAAAAACTACAGAGGGGGGAGGGGGACGAGTTGGAAATCGAAACAACCAACAGTCCCGAAGAGACGTTACAACACGCGGAGCAACAACCAACAGTGGGACTAACTTTATTTGAAGTTGTGACTAATAAGGATGCTGACTTTAAAATCTATAATTACACCGAGTGTCATGTTGACAGTGGACTAGTTGAACTTTTTGCAAAAGGATTAACTTTTGTACCCTCACAGGCTTGTAATATTGTGAATTTGTTAATTGATTTTAAAATGTTCATTAGGAAGCTTAATCTCAACATGATATTTGGTAATTCTGACTCTAATTTTTTGGTTGATCCACTACGTGTCCCCAGTAGTTTTAACCCACCCTTAAACAACTCGCTTCATTTATTCGAACAACTTTCATAGGTTCATAGGTTCATACTAGGCTATCTGCCCAAGGGCATTTATAAGCCTAGCCCATAGTTATGTGGCTTTCGCCACCCCTTTAGTTTGAATAAAAACTATGCCTATCATTTTTCTGTGCCTCTGTCAAGCAGTGACACTGAAGTAATCCCTGAGGTATATCTGCGATCTCCCATCCATTGGTCAAGATTCCTCTTGAACAAGGCCAGCGAGGTGCTCTGCCTCACATGTACCGGGATTTTGTTCCACAGCATAGGGAGTCTCTGGGTGATGAATCTGTCCCTCCAGCACATTCTATTTATAACCGTGTCAAGGTTTAAGTCTCCCGCCCTTGTGGTTCTGAGGGATCTAGATTTTTTGAGGTGAAGCATATTCATCAAATCTGGGTTTGACATGGCCTTATATATCAGGCAGAGGTCACCTCTGAGCAAGCGGTATGAGACTGAATAGAGCTGGAGTTCTTTCAGTTGGGCAGCATAAGACATATTTTTGAGACCCTTTATCCTTTTGGTGAGGAACTTTTGGGGCCTTTCAAGCTGCAGCAGGTGTCTGGTCAGATACATTCGAACGGGCATTGTACTCAATCATAGGTCTAATGAGTGATGAGTACAGGGGGACGATGACCTCCCTTGATCTAGATGTGAATCCCTTCATGATCAGGTGGGCGATGTAGAAGGTTTTCCTAACTACTTTAGCAACATGAGTGTCAAACGAAGGCTACTGTCAACTTGGGTCCACAGATCCCTGATGACTACTGTGCTCAGTGGATTGCCACCTATATGGTAGCTAGGGGTAACCTTGTTTTTCCCGAAGGGTATGACTATGCATTTTTTGGCGTTTAACTTCAGGCCATGGCTCTGGCACCAGTTATCTGTTTCTGTGAGGCCCTTCTGGAGGATATCTGTGTCAGATGTGTTTTCGACTATGGCCCAGTTTGCAGTCATCTGCAAACTTTGTCAGCCATAACCCTCCTGTGTTTGCTTGTACTTCAGAAAAGTAGATGCTGAACAAGAGTGGACCCAGGACTGAGCCCTGTGGGACTCCACTTGTGACAGGCTTTGAGTCTGACATGGCTCCAGCAACTCTGACCCTGTGGGTTCTGTCACTTAGCCAGTTTGCAACCCATCTTGTGATGTATGGGTTTACATTCAAGCTGATGAGTTTTTCGATGATACCTGAGTGGGGTATTGTGTCGAAGGCCTTTGCCAGGTCGAGGTAGGCTGTATGGACTGCCTTTCCCTCATCAATGGCCTTGGTGACTGTCTCGAAAAAGTCAACCAAGTTTAAGAGGCAGGATCTGCCTTTGACAAAGCCAAACTGGGTTGGATCCAAAGTCTGCAAGTTCCCTATGTCTTTATTTATGAGTTCCATTATGATCCTCTCCATGGCTTTGCAGATGAGGCTTGTCAAGCTAATGGGGCGGTAATTTCCAGGGTCTGTGGAGTCACCGCCCTTATGAAGTGGGACCACAGTCGCCGTGCGCCACTCCTTGGGTACGTATCCTGAGGTGAGGCTAAGATTAAACAGCTGTCCTAACTGTGGGTTTAATTCCTCGTTGAGTTCATGAAGCACACAGCCGGTCCCATGGATGTTGTGTTTTTTTGCCTTAGTGAGGGCAGTTCTCACCTGGGCGTTGGAGATGTTTGGGGGGCTACAATCCTCTGGAATAGATATCTCTCCTTGGGGGGGGGAGGGAGAAGTTTGCACTGAACCTGTCAGCCAGTATGTTAGCAATGTGTGTAGGTTCAGTAATTTTCACATCATTTTGAACTAATTCTGAGCATATCTGGGAGTTTCCTCCTAGGTTTCTAACATAGCTAAAGAAGGCCTTATGATTGTCTTTAGAGTCCTTGGCGATTTTCTCTCAAAATTTGCCTTGGATGATTTTATGAGAGCTCTTAGTTTTTACTTATAATGATCAAAGGTGTCTTACCTCTCAAGGATTTTGCTCTATCTTGTAGTAGCTTCCTCCTTTTGTTGTAGAGCTTGTTTATGGCTGGGGTCCACCAGACTGGACGCTTGCCTTTGGTACAGAGAGTCTTAGTTTTGTTTGGGATTGCCTGATCCATGCAGTCCTGTAGGTGCTGGTAGAAGGCATTTGTAAGTGATTCAGCGGTTTGAGTAATGTTTACCACTGGCTCAGGGGCCTTAAAGGAGACCACACTAGTTTTTAGAAGTGTGAAATCGGCTTTTGAGAAGTTTTTCACTGTGGTCTTTTTTGTTTCAGGTGGGGGCGGATGAGGACCTCCAGCGAGATTAGTTTATGATCTGATCTCACCAGTGAGGGGTATACTTCTGGTGTTGAACATTTTGATCCCATGTTCGTGATGATGAGATCAAGTATGTTTTCTCCTCTTGTGGGATGGTGACTAGTTGTTCCATGGCATTTGAGTTTATGAACTCCAGGAATCTTTGGGTTAGAGTGTTCGGGCTTGAGTAGTGTTCCCAGTCTATATTAGGGTAGTTGAAGTCACCTAGTATGATGGTGTTTGGAGATACATTTATCCCTCCAATGTTTTCAGGAAGGCCATGTGAGGTTCCTGAGTTTGAGAGGGTGGCCTGTAACATGCTACAAATTGCAGAGCAGTCTTGCCTATGGTTAATTGCACCTGGATGGTCTCCGATGCATCGTGCGTTGCCACCAACCTTGAGGTGTGGGTGTCCTTTATGAATATGGACACCCCCCTCCTTTCTTGGTGTTGTCTGGATTTTGGGGCCGGAACGCATGATATGAGGTGAAACCTGTTAGTGCTGGGGTGCTCTCAGGAGCCTTGAACCAGGTTTCTGTCACAGCACAGACATCGATGTTCTCCATATTGAGAAGGGCCTCGAGTGCGTGCATCTTGAGAGTGAGACTTCTGGCATTGAGCAGCATTACCCTTAGTTTTTTCCTTTTGGTGTTCTAGGGTGGTAGGTTTAGAATTTGAGCCTTGCCAAAAAAGGCACTATGGGGGTGGCAAGAGCCTTTGCCAATATCCGGAAGCCCAGGGGTGATAGGTGCAAGCCCCTTGTGAAGCAGCGTGGCTTGTCCAGCATGTCATCCCAGGCAGACAGACATTGGATCCCCTTTGAATGACACCAGAATTTAAGCCAATTATTAAAGCTGATCATCTTATCACTGTGTTGTGGCATCATTCTAGGTGAAGGTAGGATACTGCTCAAGGTCAGGGTCATACCTGCCTGGGCTACATAATCAGAGAGCTCCTCGATGTCCCTTTTCATGTAGTCCAAGGAGGTGCGTCTCAGGTCATTGACACCAGCGTGGACAATGACTGAGTCGTACTTGTACCTGCTGTTGAGAGACCTGAGTGCTTGCGTTATGTGGCGGATTCTAGCGCCCGACAGGCAGCTTACTGTGACCTTCTCCTTACTCAGTCTGGTGAGCGGGACGTCAGTGTGTCTGACTATGGAATCACCAATGACAAGTGTGTCTGGCATTTTGTTTGGCCTTAAGGGCTGTGACTGTTTGACACTCTGACTGTGTGGTCTATGTGTTGCATGTGTTGGGTCGTGAGGTGGTAGTTGTTTGGGTGTCTGCTTTGGTGGCCTCTGCTGTTTTGGTAAATTTTGATCAGAGCCTCCGAGTATGTCTTTGTGTGAGTATGTGTATGATTTGAAGTTGTGATGGTACCATGTGTGACTGGGTATGTATTGTGTGTGGTTACCTTCTCCTCCTGTCTGGTCTTGCCAGTCCTATGTTGAGAGAGCTCAGCCTCCAGTTTGGCCGTATAGTTGCATCTCTCGCATGTATTTGTGTTTTGTGGGAGGAGGAGAGGATTGTCTGTGTACATGAGGCAATTGTAACATTGCCTCAATATTCCCAGGTTCACCAGTTGAGCTGGAGAGGACACTAGCAACTGATCCCTCGACATACTAGAAGTAGTAGATAAAGAGACTTTCAAAGGACTCCGGGGGAAGTGGGTTTTAGGCTGGTGGGGTACTATCTATAATAAGAGTGCTTTATCAAGGTGCAAGTACTGTAGGAGTAAGTGCTAGGCTTTACAGATAGAGAATAGTCTACTTGGGAATCAAGTAGAGATGAAGTGAGTTAGAATTTAGGGAAATAATTTCTAGAATGAATAATAACTATCAGTATAACATTTCTAAGGATGACCAACAGTTACTGACCTTGTTCAGGAATTTACCAGTGAGACTGATGAAACCGGACAAGGGAGGGGGTTTAGCAATTGTATATAATGTAGATTATGTAAACATCATGCTGACACTACTAGAAAGAGACACCTATGAGGTAGTTAGTAGGAATCAGCTTAATCAAGCATACCATTATATTAAGTCACATATGAATGACCTTTTTATAGATGGGTTAATCACAGGAGAACAAAATCAATATTTAACAATGCTTGCCCCCAGAATCCCAAAAATTTTTGGGATTCCGAAACTCCATAAAGATTTGAGGAACCCTCCTTTCCGTACACTTGTTGACGCCCGTCAGTCAATCACCTACCCTGCTGCTAAACTGGTCGATTCAATCCTTAAAAAGTATGTAGAAGAGGAAAGTCAAATCTTAAAAGATTCATGGTCCTTTCTCGAAAGTATGCGAGAAGTGGCATTCGACTGTTCACTCAATTTTTTAACAGTCGATGTGTGCGACCTTTATTCTAGCATCCCTCACGACCTGGGTATTGAGTGGGTTGTAGAATTTATAGGGTCAAAGGGAGCTACTAGTGACCAATGTAATTTAGTTGAGCAACTATTGGACATCATTTTGAAAAACAACTTTGTCTCTTTTGAAGACAAGCTGTTTTTACAAAAAATAGGGGTGGCCATGGGGTCACCAGTGGGCGCAAGCTTTGCAAATTTAGTTATGGCCCACTGGGAGACATCCTATGTGCTTACCAGCACTTGGAAATCAAACATTTACTTGTATAAAAGATACCTGGACGACATCTTCATTCTTTTGAAAGGAGATGAGACAGATGCACGGGAATTAGTGAAATTTCTGAATTCCACTACAGGCTTCCTTAAGTTTACTATGAACTTTCGAGAAAATGATATTTGCTTTTTGGACATTCTCCTAAGTAAAAACCGAGACCATTATACATCTAAAATATATAGGAAAAGCACATTTTCAAATACATACTTGCATTTTTCAAGTTCTCACCCTCACCACCAAAAGAAATCAGTGGTAAAAGGCCAACTGGTAAGGATAGCCAGGATGACCACACTTGAAGAGGACTTCATTAAAGAATGTGACAACTTGTACCAGATGTTTCGACACCGAGGATACCCAGGTTCATTTTTGGAAAGTATATTTAGTGAAGTCATTTCAAAAAGAGAACATGGGGTGTACAAAGCAATATTGGGGTATCAGAGTAGAGTTGACCAACCTAATGGATATAATGAAATAGGACTTGCTACCCAAAGTCCTAATGTTGCTAATAACCCCGGGGTCACTGTAGTTGAGACATTAGGTAGGCACAATAATTACACAAACTCATTTGTTTTTACCTACTGTCCAGAAGCCCCTGAGATTTCTAAGGTGGTGAGGAAATATTGGTTTTGCCTATCTTTGGAGAAAGAGTCAATGCAAATTTTTAAATGTGGACCTACTATCACCCTTAAGAGGGGTAGTAACATGAAAGACCTTCTCGAAAGGAAGCCTGTAGGACCTAAAACTAAGGGGGGTACCCAAAAATGCGGGGCATGTAGGCAGTGTGCACATATCAACACTTCTGACTCATTTAAAATAGGTTACGGCACCTTTAGAGTTTGGAAACGTTACAATTGTAACAGTAAACGTGTGGTATATTTGGCACAGTGCAAGCAATGCCCCGCATTTTACATAGGTAAGACAGATAGGTGTCTGAGGGACAGGGTATATGAACATGGTTACGCGATTAACAACAACAAGGAAGAAAACGCCCTTGCAAAACACTGTAACCAGAATGTAGGTCACGTGTTTGATTTCATGGTCATCGACCAAGTTGTGATTGACAACATTAATCTTGTCAATGAAAATCTACTTAGACTACAACTAGAAAAGAAAGAACTATGTTGGCAGTTATGTTTGGCAGCACACAAAGTGCCTGGCCTTAATGAATTTTGTTCAATTATGTGCATACTTAAACTGAATAGTTTACTAAGATAGGGATACTTTATTATGGTAAAATTTCTTCATTTAGGGCACCATACACATCAACCTTGGCTGATCTGTTATGTGTACATTTATTCGGTCGCCTTAGTGAGAGACTTACATTTACATATACATATGTTTTGTGAGTAGTGTATTATATTTTTTGTAAATAAACATGACGCGATCTAGGGTAGGGGTCTCTTGTTGGAAACAATGTCTATTGTCATATATTAGGTTTATACATTAATACTTTATACATACTTTTTTATACATTCTTTCACACATATTTTTTATATATATTTTAACATAAAGGGCAGTGTCTGTTGGTATTCGGACACTGTTGTTTAGTGATACCAAGACATTTGTTTGACTAAGTTAATTTTATTAATTATTTTACCAATTTTTAGACTAATTCTTAACCACTGTTAAGAGTATTATTTCTGTTGTCTTTTACTGGATTGGTGGTCGTGTCTTTTCGACTCATCTTACCTGCAGGTGGCTGGTTGGCTGGATGTTCATTGAACATTGCGTTAATTAATTAAACACATCAACAAAAGTATTTAAACAGAGCATGTTTACAGCACTGTTGTAAGTCTGAAGACGTTCGGGCAGTGTACTGAACGAAAAACGCGTTTTCGAGCGTTTTACGTTATTTGCTTTGTTCTTGGTTTTTATCTTTTGGTCACTATTAAACTATCGGATTTTACTTGATACCAGATGGAACAGCGTGGATTATTATTGCAGTACTTTTGAACTACTTTTTGTACTGTTATTTTCATTTGGTAGTTCGCTACCTTAGATACATTTGTGGCACCTACCCTGTCATTGAGTGCTGTTTTGTTACGTATCTTGCAACTTTGGTTCCTAATATGTCTTATTCTGCCAGACTAAAGAAACTTCAGCTCTATTCAGTAGCATACCGCCTGCTCAGAGGTGATCTCTGCCTGATGTACAAGGCCATGTCCAATCAGGATCTGATGGATATGCTCCACCTCAAAAAATCCAAATCCGTAAGGACCATGAGAGCTAAAGACTTAAACCTCGGCACAAGTATGAATAGGACATGCTGGAGGGATAGATTCATAACCCAGAGGCTTCCCATGCTTTGGAACAGGATCCCAGTTCGTATTAGGCAGAGCCCCTCACTGACTGTCTTCAAGAGAAATCTTGATGAGTGGATGAGAGATCGTAAATTTACCCCAGGGGTCACATCTGTGTCACTGCTAGACAGGGGAACAGTAAACTAATTCTATTATATAAGGGGACCTTCATTGTGTCACTACTAGACAGAGGCACAGTATTCTAGATTTATTCTGTACATTTTTGTACCATTTCATGGAGTGGCAAAAGTCACATCACTATGGCTAGGCTTACAAATGCCCCAGGGCAGATAGCCTAGTACTATACTATGAAACTATGAAACTATAAAAAAATGCCCAAAAAATAAATTTGGTCCTGATTAACCTTACTTGTGAACCTCAAAAATGTAGTAGTATTGTTGAGGTATTTCCCAAATTTAACAACAGATACTTTGTCACCCCTCCACAAAATTAAAATGTCATCCAAAATATATAAATATACAATAATCTCTGACATATACTGTTAGCTGAAAACATAGTTCTCCCACTCTGCCAACACCAGGGTAGCATAAATGGGGGAACATTTCACCCCCATAGCTACTCTTGAAGTTTGGAGATAATACTCCCCTTCGAAAAACAAAAAAGTTGGCAAATAAAACCATCTCCATCAAATCCAAGATCAAACTGCTCTTGACGTTGTGTAAACCCTCCACCATCATTAAGCTTTTGTTAAAATATTCCAGACTCCTATCATGGGGTCTGATGGTGAACAAATTAGCCAAATCAATTGTCACTAACAGGAAATCTTCCTTACAATCCAGATTTCTCAGAACCTCAAAACAATGCCAAGAGTCCTTCAAAATGTGTTTCATACTGCTTAGCACGTTCTTACAACTTAAATCACTGAATGAAGCTAAGTGTTCAGTCTCTGAGCCCTTTGCTGCAACAATGGGTCTAAAAGAGGGTGTGATCAAGTGTTTGTGAATCTTGCGGATTCCAAAAATTGAAGGTATGACTGTAGTAGATACAACTAAATATTTATATTCAGTCTCATTAGTAAGCCCCTCACAAAAATATCATATAGTAACCAATCTATTTTAGAATAGGCTTTGTGAACTTCATATTTTGATACCCTCTCATATGTGGCTGTGTCACTTAAAATGTTACACATTCTGGATATATAATCAATGTATGACATTATTACCCCCCCCCCCCAATCCGGATTCATAATTCTGTATTCATTGGAACTTTTTAACTGCTTCAAATACATTTTTTTCATTAATCATTAAGTTGTCTTCAAAATAACTCTTATTGTTTAATTTTTTTTTCTTAATTTGCTGCTCATACAACTGTTCAAATATCATGTTTGGATTTGATGGTGGAATAAAAGTACTTTTTCTTTTGATAGAAAAAGCATTGTCTATCTGGAGGTTGCCATTGTTGGAGAAGAAAATCTTTAAATTTAATTGTCTAGTAAAACGTTTTACATTAACCAACACTTTACCAATATCATGTAGGAAAACAGGTACAAATGTAAATCCTTTTTTTAAAAGAGAAAAATGGACAGACCCAATCATACCTCTCAACTGTACAGGTTTTTGCAGAATGTCCAGATTTTTGCCTCATATTTTTGGTGTGTTCCTCCTAAAATATGTTCCTTTCTGGCAAATAGCTGAGTATTGAAGTCATTAAATAATGACAGACATTTGAGTTTAAGACTCCACATCCTTCAGAAACTTCATGCTAATGCAACATCTATTCTTCTATCAGCTTTCAAGTTTCTATCAAAGTTTGTAAGGTCAATATTTAAATCTGTCCCTATTTGTCCCCCCATCATTTTAGGCTATGTCCAGATTTTTTTCTCTAAGAGGTTGAGAGGTATGGACCCAATGTCAATTTCAGTAAAACTGAAAATTAAAAACCCGACTCTGGCAAAGAGTCAGCATCTCCTTTTCATGTTGCCTCTGCCTCTCCTCCTCAGTCTCCAGCCATCACAGTTTCTCATTTTTCTCAGCCTCAAGATGTCTCAGTCTCTCTGCTGCTTCTATTTCCAAACACTTGCCCTCCAGCTCAATTCTCTTTAACACCAGATGGATTTTTAAGTCCTCTGTGGAAAGGTTGAGCTGTCCATTTTTTGATAGTTGTACATCACCAAGGCCAGCCTGGTTGTCCTTCTGGTTGCTGTTCTGTGATGTAGCTGTCTCTAAAGCTGCAATCATGTCTGTTTTAGTTAGCTTGACATGCAGCAGTCCTTTAGCCTGGCACATGTCAGCCAACTGGCTCCCTGTCAGCTTGCCATACTCTTCTGCTCACATGCTTGCCTGCTCTTCCTGGCTAACTAAGCTAACAAAAAAATAAAACAACTGCTGTGATATGAAACTCTGAATGTTCATTGCGAGGCTGATTGACAGTACAATCACCTTCAGTGACCACTGTATACATGGTACAGGAATTCAATATCCACACCACTACAAGCCAATTAATATGTGATGTGGCTATCCCAGGTCCCATTCACATAGTCGAACTTTTAAAAGTTCAAACCTCATATGGTCGAAACCATATGTTTGAACTTGTAAAAGTTTGAGCGTTTCAATGGAAATCTCTGTAAGGGGAGGTTTCTGTTTTCTTCAATGTGGTGTGATCTCGGAATTGGTATATTTAAGTAGCGGGGTGTGTGGTGGGTCAACCCCCACTGTGGGGGGTGCAGCAGGGCATTCCTCCCTGCTTAAAACCTTCAGGTAAGTTTTTTTTGTTTTTTTATTTGTTGGTTATGTTGTTGAACTTTAAAAGTTCGAACATATGGTGTTGCCCATATGGTGTTCAAACTTTTAAAAGTTCTACAACGTGATATAGACCCAGCTGTCATACCACTGCTAACCAATTAATATGTGATGCCCCTGAACTGGCCCAGTAATCAAGGATTCTCAATCCGTACCAATGGCAACAGTGGGAGATGTACACACTGGGAGGATGACAAGTACACACACAGTAAAGTGCAATTTCCCTTAAGTGTACACAGGGATCACAGTCAGTCTGGGGCTGGTTTCTCCCTCTTTCTCCAGATCCCCAATAAGACTCCCCACTGGCACAGCTATGGGGTTGAGATCTCAGCTGAGTGGCCAAGCAAAGACCTCCAGCACCTTCTCTGTCCACCCAGTGCTTCATGTCCCTGCCCAAGTAGCTGAGGCATGCACACTTTGAGATTTGATTTATATACAAGCACATACACACACCTGGGGAAGGCTGGCACAGATTTACTAGCTATGCCCCCTTTTGCCCAGACTATAAGGTAGTTCCAGCTGCTACCAGCCAACTCTTTATCAGCTACTCAAAGCCCTTAACAAAGGTTGTCCAATCCTACTGTGTAATGTTACTATTAATCCAAGTGGTAGTCTGACCAAGAACAAGGCTATTTAGGAGTGGCCTATACAGTGTCACCATATAGGTATGCAAATACTCTAGGAGCTTAAATATGTCTCACAAATACAACCACAAAGATAGGCTTAAATATATTTAAAAATAAATAGTAAAAGAACAAGACAATACTCAGTACACAAACACACCTACTTCAGAGTTCAAAATCACAGGAAATATTTAAAACAACACTGCGAGACAGTCTCAGATAAATAAAGAAAACGTCTAAACTAATCTTTACTATATTGCTGTCTGAGTCTAAAAAGAGTTACTATGCCCTAATAACTTACTTACAGAGCAAGGCAAGTGCAGATGGTGATGATGAGTGGATGTTTCCAGTTCAAAGACAAAATACAAAATGCATAGTCTCTCTCTCTGAGAGAGTTCTTAAATTAAAATCAAATAATACTACTGGGTTAGCTTGGATGACATCACTTTTTGTCACCTGACTTCAGTTCCCATGATAAATCTGTTTTGTCAAAACTAACAGAATTTAGCAGCCCTCTGTGAGAATACATAGCCTTCAGATGTTTGCACCTGCTTCAGTACATAAAACAATAAGACACTTACAAAACAAGCCCTGCTTCTAGACATCCTGTCTCCTTGCTGCATTGAAACTAACTTTTATAACACACTTGTAAAACAATTTAATTTCAACTTATTTTCTTGAAGTTTTGTAAGTTAATATGTTATGTTCCAGTAGGGTATGCTGTGGTTACATTCACACCTCCAGGCTAGTTGTCCAACACAATGCATCTGAAATTCTCCAGGTACAACTAACACTAGGTAAGACTGCAATCCAAATTGTAGCTTGCTACAGATCCCCCATCATGCCCCAAGATTCTCACTACACCTTTCTAAACATACTGGAAAATATTAAGATACAACCAAACACCCGAATACTGGGTGATTTCAACTACCCTGCCATTAACTGGGAAAACAACTCGGGTACCAACTCCTTTTCTCAACGGTTCTTGGAATTCATAAATTCCAATGCCCTGGATCAATTAATCCATTGTCCCACTAGGGGCTCCAATATCCTAGACCTGTTCATTACCAACATGGGAGATAGATGCTCCACACCAGTGGTCACCTCCTTATTGGTCAGGTCTGACCATAAACAAATCACCCTTGACATCCACATCCCACCCTCACCCCCCAGTAAGGAAACCTCCTTAAAAAACTTCTCCAAAGCCAACTTCCTGCTACTGAAGTCAGAAGTGACAAACTTCATGACACCCATGCAGATGGGATCTGAAAGCTTGACTACAGAATCCTACACTAAGGCACAGTACAAGCACATCCACTTGTGCATGAATTGTGCCATCCCAAATAGAACCAAGATGCTCTCCTCCAAAAAAAGGAAGCCAATCTGGTGGCCCCTGCTATAAACAAACTATACAACAGAAGGAAGAAACTGTTGCAGAAAAGAGGAAAATCCCAGGATGCAAAAAACTCCCTCACCAGCATCAGGAAGAAGCCGAGATCCCTCATAAAATCCTCAAAAGCTAGTTACAAAAATACAATTGCCAAAGATTCCAAAGACAACCACAAGGCATTCTATAGTTATGTCAAGAATCTAAATGGCAATGCTCAGATCTGCTCTGAGCTTCAACAGAATGGCATTAAATATACTGATCCCAAGGATATTGCCAATATCCTGGAAGATCGATTTAGTGCCAACTTCGCCCCCTCTCACCCTCTAAAGGGCCCATCTCAATACCAAAATATTGCCAAATTCTGGTAATCACAGCCACACAGGTAGAAACAGCACTCGCCAGAGCTAAAAATACAGCATCCATGGGACCAGATGACATCCCAGGCTGTCTACTACATGAACTACAAAACTGCAACAAAATGCTTGCTACAATGTAGCAAGCAGTTACTACAGTTTAGACCATCTATAGCGCACTGCAGTTCTCAGATTTGACCACAAATACAATACCAGCTTATAAAAAACAATATTGCATAAAAAAATGATCTACAATGGCTGATTGCATTTTCCCAACACTTTGCATCCAAGGCAGTTGCCCCTCTTGCCCTACCCTAGCTACACTCTGCCATGATATAACACCTGCATTAGGGTCCTATTTCAAAACCATAATATAATGCTCACGCTAAGGACTTAAATCAACACCATACTGTAGTAGCTGCACTTGGAGCCTAAACTGGCACAGTAATATAATGCCCACACTGGGCAGCTACATTTATACCATAACATAATACCAACACAAGGAACCTTAGCCTGCAATGAATATATTATCCCCTCTAGGGACCTAAATTGACATAGCTATATAAAACCTGCACAAGGCACTTAAATTTACATGGTAATACAATACCCCCACTAGGGAGCTAACTCTACACTAAATATAATACCTGCACTAGGGATGTAAATCTATACAATAATACAATACCTGCACTAGGGACATAAATCTACACAGTAATACAATACTTGCTCTAGGGATATAAATCTATACAGTAATATAATACCTGCACTAGTGACATAAATCTACACAGTAATATAACACCTGCTCTAGTGACATAAATCTACACAGTAATATAATACCTGCACTAGGGATATAAATCTACACTGTAATATATTTTTTGCACTAGTGACATAAATCTACATCATAATAGATTACCTGCACTAGGGACATAAATGTACACCGTAATATGACACCTGCACTAGGGACATAAATCTACACAGTAATATATTACCAACACTAGTGACATAAATCTACACTGTAATATAATACCTGCACTAGTGACATAAATCTACACCATAATATAATACCCACACTAGGGACCTAAATCTCTAGTGGCATTTAAACCCAGCATTTGTGCGAGTTTGTGCTTGTTTGCCCATCGTGCACCTCCGCTGTGCTGTTTTATCCTGTTGTGAGAAATCTCAGTTGCATTTTTTTCCTTACCAGCACTCCTGTGTGAGGCCCCCACCTGCAGTTACTGTATTGATTTTATCCAGCCCTGCTCACACCTATAGGTGCTCTCCTCAGATAGTACCCGCTCTACTATCCTTGATATCTCTTCCACAGATTCTGATAACCATGGATGGACAATTTTCTATGATTTCTCCTACTAGTCAGGTTGATATGGGCACCCTGAGAAAGTGTAGCGACTGCCTTATGTACACAGACAACCCTCTAGTACTACCACCTAGGAACACAATATGTGAGAGATGCAATTACATTAAGAACCTAGAATCCTTGCTGTCTAAGTCACAAGGCAGTACATATGGCACTGAGAAGGTTGTTTGCTCTAACACCACCCACATCTGTACAACACACTCCTACAAATGTGGGAGCTCTCAACAAAAACATATCTAAACAAAAGAACCTCCGAAGCAAAAACACAAATGCACATCACAGCCCACAGCACCAACCATCACAGAGAGTACACATGTCTGTGTCTCACAGCCTCTAAGGACCAGCCACAAACCCAACATACTAGTCATAGCAGACGCTATCATGAGACACACATATGTGCCCCTCACCAAGTTAGACAAGGAGAAAGTCACAGTAAGTTGCTTGTCAGGTGCTAGAATCTGCCATATCACTCACACAGTCAAGTCTCTTAACAACAGGTACTGTTATGACTCTGTCATAGTCCATGTTGGTTTGAATGACTTGAGGCATACCTCTCTGGGCCATATGAAGAGAGACATGATTGAGTTCACTGAATATGTGTCCCAGGCAGGTAGGTCCCTAGCCTTAAGCAGCATACTACCATCACCCAGAATGATACCTTAACACAAACAGAAAATGATTGCCTTTAACAATTGGCTTAGTTTCTGGTGTCATTCCAAGGGGATCTAGTACCTGACAGCCTGGGAGGACATAATTGACAGAACATGATCCTTTGCCAGAGATGACCTTCATCTGTCTCCCCTGGGTTTCAGGCTTATGGCAAAGGCTGTTGCCTCCCCAATAGTGCCTTTTAGGCAAAGTCACAAGCACAAAATTACTAACATGAAAAATTCTTCTAAATGAAATTTTAAAGGTCATGCTGCTAAACACTTGGAGTCTTAGCAGGAAACTGCACTCATTGCAAGCATTATTTGCCCTGGAGGATGCTGACATTTGTGCAGTCACAGAAAGCTGGTTCATAGCTGCGGAGAGCACCCCAACCTTATCAGGTTACTCATCATTCCATACTTTCAGACCCCAAACGGAGGGGGCGACAAAGCCAAAGGAAGTGCAGTTTCAATATTTATCAAAGACATAAACACCTCCAGGCTGGTCAAATGGTTTGATGCATAGGAGACACTCCAAGTGCTGCCCCTTTAGCTGGAACTAGCAAAATGTCCAAGCCTATATCAAATAACTATATGAGCACCTATATAGATGTATGGACTCAGCAATATTTGACAGGACCAAATCATCTTCCTCAAGGAAGAGTAAACCTGTCTGGTGACAACAGCAATAAACAAACTCTATAATAAAAGGAAATAAATTGCTGTCCAGGACCAAGAAGAAGCAAGTGCCAAGTTAGAAGCAATCTCTCATTTGTCTGAACAAGCGAATAAGGTCACTAGTGAAATTCTCTAAGGCTAACTTTGAGTCCAAATTGGCCACATTCACTAAAGACAATCACAAGGCCTTCTTCACATATATCCGCAATCTTAAAGGTAACACCCAAATCTGCTCTGAACTGGTGGTCAATAACACCACATACACAAATGCCATAGATATAGCCAACCTGCTAGCCAACAGATTCAGTGAAAACTTCACCCTTCTGTCTCCCCATCAGTAAACCAGGACATCTCCAACATCTGACCCACTCCCCTCATCACCAGGGAGCAGGTCTTTAATGCCCTCTCAAAGTAAAAAAAACTACAGCCTCCATGGGACCTGATAACATCCCGGCTGTATCCTACATGAACTCAGACATGAGGTCTCTCCGCCACTAGGCACCCTATTCAACCAAAGCCTGAGCACCTGCTTTGTCCCAGCTGAATGGAGGACAGCTGCTGTCATCCCTCTATGCAAAGGTGGAGTGTCCACTGACTCAGGCAATTATAGGCCCATTAGCCTAACTAGCCTGATCTGCAAGGCCATGGAATGCATTATAATGGATCTTATAAACAAGGACATTGATAACCTCCAATCTCTTGACCCCACACAGTTTGGTTTTGTCAAAGAGAGATCATGCCTGTTAAACTTGGTCGACCTCTTCGAAACAGTCACCAAAGCCATGGACGAGGGGAAGATGATGCACACCACATACCTTGACCAAGCCAAAGCCTTTGGCACTATTCCCCACTCAGGCATAATAAATAAACTCTCCCAGCTAGACATCAACCCATATGTTACCAGATGGGTAGCTAACTGGCTCACTGATAGAACTCATGCAGTCAAAATAGGGAAAACCACCTCTATCAGTAGACCCGTAAAGTGCGGTGTATCACAAGGATTGGTCTTGGGTCCTCTACTGTTTGGGATATACTTTTCTGAGGTGCAAGCTAAAACCAGTGGTCTGTGGCTGACCAAGTTTACAGATGACTGCAAGCTGGGAGCTGTCTTAAATTCCCCTAGTGATGTGAACATCCTTCAAGAGGGCCTTACCCAAACTAATGACCAATGCCAAAAGCATGGCCTCAAACTGAATGCCAAGAAATGCATCATTATCCCCTTTGAGGAAAATGGCATCCCTACTAATTATCACATTAATAACAATATACTAAGCATGCAATCAGTTGTGAGGGACTTGGGCATTCAGGTTGATGGCAACCTGACTTTTGACCACCACGTTGCCTCCATTGTACGGAAGGCTTTCTACATGGCCCACCTCATAAATAAGGGTATTTCATCCAGGAACAAGGAGGTCATAACATCCCTGGACTCCTCCCTTATCAGACCCATTGTTGAGTCCAATGACCCCTTCGGCATGTACCTTGCCAAGCATATGCAGCAGTAGAGGGACTACAGAGGTTCCTGACCACAAAAATCCAGGGTTTCAAACACCTATCCTATACAGATAGGCTAAAAGCCGTGACCCTCTACTCAGTCTTGTACAGACTGCTCAGAGGTGACCTGTGTCTGGCATACAAGGCCATCTCAGATCCAGCTTTGATGGAGTTGCTGCATATCCATAAGTCAAACTCCACTCGCGCATCCCACACGCAAGGCCTTAACCTGGTCTGTGACATTAATAAAACTTGTTGGCAGGATGGATTTGTGTCCCAAAGACTCCCCCATCTGTGGAATAGACTTCCTCTCTATGTCAAGCAGAGTACCTCGCTAGCCTTCTTTAAGAGGAACCTGGACAACTGGATAGGAAACAGAGAATACACCCCTGGGATCACATCTGTGTCCCTGCTGGACAGGGGAAATAGGTGCTGCCTTTGAGGGAACATGGGAAAAATTCTTGGCTAGGCTTACAAGGGCCTCGGGGCCAATAGCATAGTATCATCCTATAATATAATACAGTAATACATTAACAGCACTAGGGACCTAAATATAAATTGGAATATAATACCCTACTAGAGATCTAAATCTACACCAATATATAAAGTCTGCACCAGGGACATAAATCTACACCATAATATAATTCCTGTACTAGGGACATTAATCTACATCATAATAAAGACATACATCTACACCATTATATAAAACCTGCATTAGGGACAGAAATCTACACAGTAATATAAAACCTGCACTAGTGATCTAAAGCTACACTGTTGTATAATACAATAGCATAATATGTCATCATCATCATCAACAACAACCCCACTTTTTCCCACTTTCTACATGGAGATGAGATGTTGGGTAAGCTGTCACCATTTCTGTTGATTCATGTCAGGTATCACAGATCTTCTGTCACACAATACATCCACCTTTTTGCCAGATACCCTCATTACCTCTTGCCTTCTTCCTGCCTGTCTCAAATCTTCTTCACCAGATTGTCTTCTGCTTTTCTGCACATGTGCCTGAACCACCTTAATCTGTTCTTTTTGACTTTTTTATGCAATTGGATCTACTTTAGATTCTGCTCTGGTGTCCTCATTTCTTCATCTGTCCCACAGTGTGCATCCTACCTCCTATCCAGGTACTTCATCTCCATCACTTCTAGCAATTGGATCTACTTTAGATTCTGCTCTGGTGTCCTCATTTCTTCATCTGTCCCACAGTGTGCATCCTACCTCCTATCCAGGTACTTCATCTCCATCACTTCTAGCAATTGGATCTACTTTAGATTCTGCTCTGGTGTCCTCATTTCTTCATCTGTCCCACAGTGTGCATCCTACCTCCTATCCAGGTACTTCATCTCCATCACTTCTAGCAATTGGATCTACTTTAGATTCTGCTCTGGTGTCCTCATTTCTTCATCTGTCCTACAGTGTTCATCCTACCACCTATCCAGGTACATCATCTCCATCAGTTCTAGCAAGGGGATCTACTTTAGCTTCTGCTCTGGTGTCCTCATTTCTTCATCTGTCCCACAGTGTGCATCCTACATTCTATCCGGGTACTTCATCTCCATCACTTCTAACAATTGGATCTACTTTAGCTTCTGCTCTGGTGTCCTCATTTCTTCGTTTGCTCTACAGTGTGCATCCTACCTCCTATCTGGGTACTTCATCTCCATCATTTTTAGCAATAGGATCTACTTTAGCGTCTGCCCTGGTGTCCTCATTTCTTCATCTGTCCCACAGTGTGCATCCTACCTCCTATCCAGGTACTTCATCTCCAGTCCTTCTAGCAATTGGATCTACTTTATCTTCTGCTCTGGTGTCCTCATTTCTTCATCTGTCCAACAGTGTGTATCCTACCTCGTATCCGGGTACTTCATCTCCATCACTTCTAGCAATTGGATCTACTTTTGCTTCTGCTCTGGTGTCCTCATTTCTTCATTTGTCCAACAGTGTGCATACTACCTCCTTTCCAGGTATTTAATCTCCATCACTTCTAGCAATTGGATCTACTTTAGCTTCTACTCTGCTGTCCTCATTTCTTCATCTGTTCCACAGTGTGCATCCTACCTCCTATCCAGGTACTTCATCTCCATCACTTCTAGCAATTGGATCTACTTTAGCTTCTGCTCTGGTGTCCTAATTTCTTCATCTTTCCCACAGTGTGCATCCTACCTCCTACCCAGGTACTTCATATTCATCACTTCTAGCAATTGTATCTACTTTAGCTTCTGCTCTGGTGTCCTCATTTCTTCATCTGTCCCACAATGTGCATCATACCTCCTATCCGGGTACTTCATCTCCATCAGAACTAGCAATTCAATCTACTTTAGCTTCTGTTCTGGTGTCCTCATTTCTTCATCTGTCCCACAGTGTGCATCCTACCTCCTATCCAGGTACTTAATCTCCATCACTTCTAGCAATTGGATCTACTTTAGCTTCTGCTCTATTGTCCTCGTTTCTTCATCTGTCCCTCAGTGTGCATCCTACCTTCTATCCAACTACTTCATCTCCATCCCTTGTAGCAATTGGATCTACTTAAGCTTCTGATCTGGTGTCCTCATTTCTTCATCTGTCCAACAGTGTGCATCCTACTTCCTATCCAGGTATTTCATCTCCATCACCTCTAGCAATTGGATCTACTTTAGCTTCTGCTCTGGTGTTCTCATTCCTTCATCTGTCACACAGTGTGCATCCTACCTCCTATCCATGTACTTCATCCCCATCATTTCTAGCAATTGGATATACTTTAACTTCTGCTCTGGTGTCTTCATTTCTTCATCTGTCCTACAGTGTGCATCCTACCTCCTATCCAGGGACTTCACCTTCATCACATCTTGCAATTGGATCTACTTTAGCTTCTGCCCTGGTGTCCTCATTTCATCATCTGTCCCACAGTGTGCATCCTATCTCCTATCCAGGTACTTCATCCCCATCACTTCTAGCAATTGGATCTACTTTAGCTTCTGCTCTGGTGTCTTCAATTCTTCATCTGTCCCATAGTGTGCATCCCACCTCCTATCCAGGTACTTCATCTCCATCACTTCTAGCAATTGGAACTACTTTAGCTTCTTCTCTGGTGTCTTCGTTTCTTCATCTGCCCACAGTGTGCATACTACCTCCTATAGGGTACTACATCTCCATCCCTTCTAGTAATTGCATCTACTTTAGCTTCTGCTCTGGTGTCCTCATTTCTTCATCTTTCCCACAGTGTGCATCCTACCTCCTATCCAGGTACTTCATCTACATCATGTCTAGCAATTGGATCTACTTTAGCTTCTACTCTGGTATCCTTATTTCTTAGCCTGTCCCACAGTGTGCATCCTACCTCCTATGCAGGTACTTTATCTCCATCCCTTCTAGCAATTGGATCTACTTTAGCTTCTGCTCTGGTGTCCTCATTTCTTCACCTGCCCCACAATGTGCATCCTGCCTCCTATCAATGTACTTCATCTCCATCACTTCTAGCAATTGGATCTACTTTAGCTTCGGCTCTGGTGTCCTCATTTCTTCATCTGTCCCACAGTCTGCATCCTTCCTCCTATCCAGGTACTTCATCTCCATCACTTCTAGCAATTGGATCTACTTTTGCTTCTGCTCTGGTGTCCTCATTTCTTTGGCTGTCCTACAGTGTGCATCCTACCTCCTATCCATGTACTTCATTTCCATCACTTCTAGCAATTCAATCTACTTTAGCTTCTGCTCTGGTTCCTCATTTCTTCACCTGTCCTACAGTAAGCATCCTACCTCCTCTCCAGGTACTTTATCTCCATCAGTCTAGCCATTGGGTCTACTTTATCTTGTGCTCTGGTGCCCTCATTTATTAATCTGTCCCACAGTGTGCATCCTACCTCCTATCGAGGTACTTCATCCCCATCCCTTCTAGAAATTGGATCTACTTTAACTTCTGCTCTGCTGTCCTCATTTCTTCATCTGTCCCACACTGTGAATCCTACCTCCTACCAAGGTACTTCATCTCCATCACTTCTAGCATTTGGATCTACTTTAGCTTCGGCTCTGGTGTCCTCATTTCTTCATCTGTCCAACAGTGTGCATCCTATCTCTTATCCAGGTACTTCATCTCCATCCCTTCTATCAATTGGATCTACTTTTGCTTCTGCTCTCCTATCCAGGTACTTCATCTCCATCCCTTCTAGCAATTGGATCTACTTTTGTTTCTGCTCTGGTGTCCTCATTTCTTCATCTGTCCAGCAGTGTGCATCCTACCTTCTATCCAACTACTTAATCTCCATTCCTTGTAGCAATTGGATCTACTTTAGCTTCTCCTCTGGTGTCCTCATTTCTTCATCTGTCCCACAGTGTGCATCCTACCACCTATCCAGTTACTTCATCTCCATCACTTCTAGCAATTGGATCTACTTTAGCTTCTGCTCTCGTGTCCTCATTTCTTCATCTGTCCCACAGTGTGCATAGTATCTTCTATCCAGGTACTTCATCTCCATCCCTTCTAGCAATTAGATCTACTTTAGCTCCTGCTTTGGTGTCCTCATTTCTTCATCTGTCCCACAGTGTGCATCCTACCTCATATCCGAGTATTTCATCTCCATCACTTCTAACAATTGGATCTACCTTTGCGTCTGCCCTGGTGTCCTCATTTCATCATCTGTCCCACAGTGGGCATCCTACCTTCTATCCAGGTACTTAATCTCCATCACTTCTATCAATTGGATCTACTTAAGCTTCTGCCCTGGTGTCCTCATTTCTTCATCTGTCCCACAGTGTGAATCCTACCTCCTATCCAGGTACTTTATCTCCATCCCTTCTAGCAATTGGATCTACTTTAGCTTCTGCTCTGGTGTCCTCATTTCTTCATCTGTCCCACAATGTGCATCCTACCTCCTATCAAGGTACTTCATCTCCATCACTTCTAGCAATTGGATCTACTTTAGCTTCAGCTCTGGTGTTCTCATTTCTTCCTCTGTCCCACAGTGTGCATCCTACCTCGTATCCAGGTACTTCATCTACATCACTTCTAGCAATTGGATCTACTTTTGCTTCTGCTCTGGTGTCCTCATTTCTTCATCTGTCCCACAGTGTGCATCCTACCTCCTATCCATGTACTTCATCTCCATCACATCTAGCAATTGGATCTACTTTAGCTTCTGCTCTGGTTCCTCATTTTTTCACCTGTCCTACAGTGTGCATCCTACCTCCTATCCAGGTACTTTAGCTCCATCACTTCTAGCCATTGGATCTACTTTAGCTTCTGCTCTGGTGTCCTCATTTCTTCATCTGTTCCACAGTGTGCATCCTACCTCCTATCCAGGTACTTCATCTCCATCCCTTCTAGCAATTGGATCTACTTTAGCTTCTGCTCTGGTGTCCTCATTTCTTCATCTGTCCCACAGTGTGCATCCTACCTCCTACCCAGGTACTTCATCTCCATCCATTCTAGCAATTGGATCAACTTTAACTTCTGCTCTGGTGTTCTCAATTCTTCATCTGTCCCACAGTGTGCATCCCACCTTCTATCAAGGTACTTCATCTCCATCACTTCTAGGAATTTGATCTACCTTAGCTTCTGCTCTGGTGTCCTCATTTCTTCATCTGTCCCACAGTGTGCATCCCACCTCCTATCAAGGTACTTCATCTCCATCACTTCTAGCAATTGGATCTACTTTAGCTTCTGCTCTGGTGTCCTCATTTCTTCATCTGTCCTGCTGTGTGCATCCTACCTTCTCTCCAACTACTTCATCTCCATCCCTTGTAGCAATTGAATCTACTTTATATTCTGCTCTGGTGTCCTCATTTCTTATCTGTCCCACAGTGTGCATCCTCCCTCCTATCCAGGTACTTCATCTCTATCACTTGTAGCAATTGGATCTACTTTAGCTTCTGCTCTGGTGTCTTCATTTCTTCACCTGTCCGACAGTGTGCATCCTACCTCCTATCCAGGTACTTCATCTCCATCACTTCTAGCAATTGGATCTACTTTAGCTTCTGCTCTGGTGTCCTCATTTCTTCATCTGTCCCACTGTGTGCATCCTACCTCCTATCCAGGTACTTTATCTCCATCACTTCTAGCAATTGGATCTACTTTAGCTTCTGCTCTGGTGTCCTCATTTCTTCACCTGTCCCACAGTGTGCATCCTACCTCCTATCTGGGTACTTCAGCTCCATCATTTCTAGCAATTGGATCTACTTTAGCTTCTGCTCTGGTGTCCTCATTTCTTCATCTGTCCCACAGTGTGCATCCTACCTCCTATCCAGGTACTTCATCTCTATCACTTCTAGCAATTGGATCTACTTTAGCTTCTGCTCTGGTGTCCTCATTTCTGCAGCTGTCCCACGGTGTGCATCCTATGTCCTATCTGGGTACTTAATCTCCATCACTTCTAGCAATTGTATCTACTTTAGCTTCTGCTCTGGTGTCCTCATTTCTTCATCTGTCACACAGTGTGCATCCTACCTCCTATCCAGGTACTTCATCTCCATCCCTTCTAGCAATTGGATCTACTTTAGCTTCTGCTCTGGTGTCCTCATTTCTTCATCTCTCCCACAGTGTGCATCCTACCTCCTATCAAGGTACTTCATCTCCATCCCTTCTAGCAATTTGATCTACTTTAGCTTCTGCTCTAGTGTCCTCATTTCTTCATCTTTTCTACAGTGTGCATCCTACCTCCTATCCAGGTACTTCATCTCTATGCCTTCTAGCAATTGGATATACTTTAGCTTCTGCCCTGGTGTCCTCATTTCTTCATCTGCCCCACAGTGTGCATCCTACACCTATTCAGGTACTTCATCTCCATCCCTTCTAGCAATTGGATCTACTTTAGCTTCTGCTCTGGTGTCCTCATTTCTTCATCTGTCACACAGTGTGCATCCTACCTTGTATCCAGGTACTTCATCTCCATCACTTCTAGCAGTTGGGTCTACTTTAGCTTCTGCTTTGGTGTCCTCATTTCTTTATCTGTCCCACAGTGTGCATCCTACCTCCTATCCAGGTACTTCATCTCCATCACTTCTAGCAATTGGATCTACTTTAGCTGCTGCTGTGGTGTCCTCATTTCTTCATCTCTCCCACAGTGTGCATCCTACCTCCTATCCAGGTACTTCATCTCCATCCCTTCTAGCAATTTGATCTACTTTAGCTTCTGCTCTAGTGTCCTCATTTCTTCATCTTTTCTACAGTGTGCATCCTACACCTATCCAGGTACTTCATCTCCATCCCTTCTAGCAATTGGATCTACTTTAGCTTCTGCTCTGGTGTCCTCATTTCTTCATCTGTCACACAGTGTGCATCCTACCTTGTATCCAGGTACTTCATCTCCATCACTTCTAGCAGTTGGGTCTACTTTAGCTTCTGCTTTGGTGTCCTCATTTCTTTATCTGTCCCACAGTGTGCATCCTACCTCCTATCCAGGTACTTCATCTCCATCACTTCTAGCAATTGGATCTACTTTAGCTTCTGCTCTGGTGTCCTCATTTCTTCATCTGTCCCACAGTGTGCATCCTACCTCCTATCCAGGTACTTCATCTCCATCCTTTCTAGCAATTGGATCTACTTTAGCTTTTTCTCTGGTGTTCTCATTTCTTCATCTGTCCCACAGTGTGCATCCTAACTCCTATCCAATTGCTTCATCTCCATCACTTCTAGCTTCCTCAACTGTTCTGCCTTTGCTAACCCGGTAATATTACCATACAGAAGTACTGGTTGCACCACTGTTTTGTATACCTTACTTTTCAGTTTCTTTGGCATTCTTCTGGCATACACTATGCCTGTCACTCTATGCCAGTTGGCTGCAGCCCCTCTGATTCTAACTTTAACTTCTTCACTCAGAGATACCTTTTTCTCAACAAGCCCACTCAGATACTCATAGCTGTTAACCTGTTCCACTACTTTCCTTTTTATCTTATTTCTCTTTTTCTTCTGATCCCCTGTTTGTTAGCATTCCAAATGTCTTATCTGTACTCAGTTTCATCTCATGTGCCTTCAGTTTTGCATTCCATTCCCCTATCCTGTGCTGAAGTTCTTTCTCAGAGTCTGCTTATAATGCCACATCATCTGCATACAGAGATTTTGTTGATATCAACCTTCCATCCTTATTTGCTAATGTAGCCCATCACCAGTATGAACACCAGTAGGCTTAGAGCTAAATCCTGGTGCACACCCACCCCCACTGGGAGCGCCTCTGACAGACTGAATGCTTATTGTATTTCAGTCATTGGGTCCTTGTACATAGCTTGCACTAATTCTACCAATGTTTTTGGAAATTCAAACTACAGCAAAACGGCCCAAATCAGCTTTCTTGGGACCTTGTCTTATCCTTTCTCTGAGTCTAGGAGTGCCCTGTTGGAGTTATTCCTCATCTCTAGCTTCTCCTAAACTGTCTCACCACAGACATAAGGGATGCGCTGCATCCTGGTCTAAATCTGAACTGCTCATTTCCCATCTTACTTTTTTCTAAATATTCATTCATTAATGGCTTTCTCCAGAACATTCATGGAGTGCGAAAGGAGTTTGATACTCTCTACAGAGCACAGTTGTGAATGTCCCCTTTGTTCTTGTACACTGGCACTTGAATGCTTATTTTCCAGATGTCTGGTTTATGCCTTTGTCTCCACACTGTTATGAGTACCCTCAGGAGCCATTTCATCCCTGTCTCACCCAACAACTTGATCGTATATGCTCTGACCTCATCTAAACCTGCTGCTTTCCCTGACATTGTTTTCATTAGTACTCTTCATACTTTCTCTAGGGTGGGCTCTTCCTCTTCTGTCATTGTAGGTTGTGTCTGGGGCAGTACAGCTTCTGTGGGGTTTTCTTCATTCAGAAGCTGCTTCAGGTCAATCCATAGCAAGTACAAATATGACTCCGTCATTGTCCATGCTGGTGTGAATGACCTGAGACGTACCTCCCTGGACTACATGAAAAGAGACATAGAGGAGCTCTCCGATTATGTAGCCCAGGCTGGTATGACCCTGACCCTAAGCAGCATCTTGCCCTCACCAAGAATGATACCACAATACAAAGACAAGATGATCAGCTTTAACAATTGGCTCAAGTACTGGTGTCATTCTAAGGGGATCCAATGTCTGTCTGCCTGGAATGACATGTTGGACAAGCCACGCTGCTTTGCTAGGGATGGCTTACACTTGTCACCACTGGGCTTCCGGATATTGGCTAAGGCTCTTGCCACCTCCATAGTGCCTTTTTGAGGCAAGGCTCAAAAGACAAACCCACCTCCTTAGAAAACAAAAATGGAAAAAAAACTAAGGGTAATGCTGCTCAACGCCAGAAGTCTAAATCTCAAGATGCAGGCACTTGATGCACTCCTCAGCATGGAGAACATAGACGTCTGTGCAGTAACTGAAACCTGGTTCAAGGCTCCTGAGAGCATCCCAGCGCTACCAGGCTATACCTCGTATCATGCTTTTCGGCCCCAAAACATGGGCCAAACCACAAAGGGAGGGGGAGTGTCCATATTCATCAAGGACACCCACACCCCCAGGTTAGTAGCAACACATGAAGCATCAGAGACCATACAGGTGCAACTAACCATAGTCAAAACTGCTATACAACTGGAAGCATGTTACAGACCACCCTCCCAATCTCAAGAACCCCACTCAGCCTTCCTGAAGACATTGGAGGATATGAATGTATCACAAAATACCATCATACTGGGAGACTTCAACAACCCAAACATAGATTGGGTACATTATTCTAGCCCTAATACCCTAGCCCAAAGGTTCCTAGAATTCATAAATTCTAATGCACTGGAACAACTAGTCACCTCTCCCACTTGGGGAGATAATATTCTAGACCTGATCATCACAAACATGGGGACAAAATGCTCCACACCGGAAGTATACCCCTCACTAGTGAGATCTGACCACAAACTAATCACCCTGGATATACATATCCTACCTCTACCCCCAGCACAAAAGACCACAGTGAAAAACTTCTCAAAAGCAGACTTCACTCTTCTTAAGACTGAGATGGTATCCTTTAAGCCCACTGTGCCAGTGGATACCACATCCCACAATGCCGAATCCTTCACAAATGCTTTCTATGGACATCTTCAAGAATGCATGGATCATGCAATCCCAAACAAATCCAAGTCCCTCTCCACCAAAGGTAAGCGTCCTGTCTGGTGGACCTCAGCCATAAACAAATTGTATAAAAAAGAAGGAAGCTACTGCACGTCAGAGCAAAATCCCATGAAGGGAAGACATCTCTGATCAACATTAGCAGAAAACTACATTCTCTCATAAAAACATCCAAGGCCAACTTTGAGAGAAAAATCGCTAAGGACACTAAAGATAACCACAAAGCCTTCTTCAGCTATGTTAGAAACCTGGGTGGAAACCCTCAGATATGCTCAGAGTTGCTTCACGACAATAAAACATACACTGGACCTACAGATATTGCCAACATTCTGGCTGACAGGTTCAGTGCAAATTTCTCCCCTCCTTCACCCCCAAAAGAAGAAATACTTATCCCAGCTGAATGCAATCTCCCTGTCATCTCAGATGTCAAAGTGAGAACCGCCCTAAACAAAGCAAAAAACACAGCATCAATGGGACCTGACGGTATCCCAGGTTGCGTGTTACGTGAACTCCAAGAGGAGCTAAACCCACACATAAAAATGCTATTTAACCTTAGCCTTACTTCGGGATATGTACCTGAACACTGGCATACAACAACAGTGGTCCCACTCCACAAGGGGGGGTGCCTCTACAGACCCTGGAAACTACCGCCCCATAAGCTTAACCAGCCTGGTCTGCAAAGCTATGGAAATAATCATTATGGAACTTGTAAACAGAGAAATAGGGGATCTACAGACACTTGACCCCACCCAGTTCGGCTTTGTAAAGGGCAGATCCTGCCTTTTAAACCTGGTTGACTTTTTCGAAACAGTCACTAGAGCCATTGATGAGGGCAAAGCAGTCCATATAGCATACTTGGACTTGGCTATGGCCTTCGACACAATACCCCACTCAGGCATCATAGATAAGCTCAACAGCTTAAAAGTAAACCCTTATGTCACTAGATGGGTTGCAAACTGGCTAAAGGACAGAACCCATAAAGTTAAAATCGCTGGAGCAATGTCAGACTCAAAGCCAGTCACAATTGGTGTCCTACAGGGATCTGTCCTGGGACCCCTCTTGTTCGGCATTTATTTCTCAGATGTTAAGGCAAACATGGGAGGGCTGTGGCTGACAAAGTTTGCAGATGACTGCAAACTAGGTATCATAGTTGATACACCAGCAGACACACACATCCTACAAAAAGGCCTCACAGAAACGGACAACTGGTGCCGGAGTCACGGCCTTAAACTTAATGCCAAAAAAATGTATAGTCATCCCCTTTCGGAAAAACAAAGTACCCACAAATTATCACATAGACAGCAACCCACTGAGTACGGAAAAAGTAATCAGAGACCTAGGGACCCAAGTCGACAGCGACCTCTCTTTTGACACCCACGTTGCCAAAGTGGTTAGAAAAACATTCTACCTTGCACACCTCATCATGAAGGGATTCTCATCCAATTCCAAGGATGTCATTGTACCCCTATATTCCTCCCTCATCAGACCCATGATTGAGTACAATGCCCCATTTGGTATTTACCTCACCCGGCATTTGCAACAGCTGGAGAGACCACAAAAGTACCTCACCAAGAGGATCAAGGGTCTCCAACATATGTCTTATTCTGCCAGACTAAAGAAACTTCAGCTCTATTCAGTAGCATACCGCCTGCTCAGAGGTGATCTCTGCCTGACGTACAAGGCCATGTCCTATCAGGATCTGATGGACATGCTCACCCTCAAAAAAATCCAAATCCATCAGGACCATGAGAGCTAAGGACTTAAACCTCGGCACAAGTATGAATAGGACATGCTGGAGGGATAGATTCATAACCCAGAGGCTTCCCATGCTTTGGAACAAGATCCCAGTTCATATTAGGCAGAGCCCCTCACTGACTCTCTTCAAGAGAAATCTTGATGAGTGGATGGGAGATCGTAGGTTTACCCCAGGGGTCACATCTGTGTCACTGCTAGACAGGGGCACAGTAAACTAATTCTATTATATAAGGGGACCTTCATTGTGTCACTACTAAACAGAGGCACAGTACTCTAAATTTATTCTGTACATTTTTTGTACCATTTCATGGGGTGGCAAAAGCCACAGCACTATGGCTAGGCTTACAAATGCCCCAGGGCAGATAGCCTAGTACTATACTATGAAACTATGAAACTATGAAGTCCTCCTTCCATCTGCCTTTGATGTCCTGTGCACTGGTGAGCAGGTTATTGCTGGATACCTTGAGAAGGGTGTTTGATGACTATCTTCTTTATCTTTCTGTCTCTGCCCTGCTACCTGATAGAACTTCCTTGTACCATCTACTGAGTCAGGTTCCAGAAGGTGGTAGGGCACTAATACAGATATATAGCCATATGTATGGAATGCCCATGCCTGAATTCACAATTTATGCGGGAGGGGATGGTAATACTAAGCGATGAACCTGTGGATTCATTTTCAGCTAGTGGCCACATCCAGAATAAAGATATTAAAGTTACAGTTACATTACTTTTATAACTGATTAATTGCCCCATTCAGATAAGGATACCCGCCCACCTACAGTCAGATGCTAACAAGTTGGTTTAAGATGTAGGACAGAGTAGTATTGGAGATACAGCCTTCTAAAAGTAGACTCATGCAGAATCTGTAAACTTTACATCACTTAATGTTAAAATTATCTCTACCTTTCCAGCTCAGCAAAGAGAAAGACACAACTGAATCACGTAAATACAAAAACATGAACCACCCAGTACTTGGTTTCTGGTCTGAAGTACTAACACAAAGAAGAAAATGATTAATAAATATCTTCTGGACAACAAAACAAATGTAATTTTCTCCAGGAGGCAAATTTAATGCCAAAGATAAAAGATGACTTTATGAAATTCTGGAAAGGCTGGAGTATTACAAACCTATTCCAATCAACTAAATGAAGTGCAATAACACAGATTCACCCTTCTCTAGGCTGTTCCTAGCAACAGGTACTGATAGATACCCAGGGAGAGGGGGACTAGTGATAGTAAATCACATTCTAGCACAGTATTATTAGTGAATTTCTATGGCCCCAGTATGCATGATGCCAGTTTTATGAGAGCATTATGAAACTCAATGATAAGATAGACAATATCATTGTAAGAGGTGACTGACCCATATCATGGCAATGCACCAGTAGGACCAACCAGACAAATTAAAGTATCCACACTTCTGAATACCATGATTGAGGAGCTGGGCCTGGTGGACAGATGGAGAAAACTGTACCAAACACAGATTGCACATATTGCCACCAGGAAAGGTATGCCTAGTATGATGTATTTTCTTTTATTGTTAAAGTTTTTCATGTTTTATTATAAAATGCTATTTTGCAAAAAAGAATAACTTGGAGTTTTCTGGCAATTATGTTAATAAACTACTTATCGTAGACAAATTTATACAGTTTGAACCTTTTCACATCCATTGCCTACTGCCTGACTTTAAGTAAGTCACTTAACCAGACAGTGGTTCCAGGTGACCCATTGCCCAGGAGGTTTGCCTGATTAACAAATATATTAAATAATATTTGAAACTGTTCCATTATTTTTGGCTGTGTCCAGAATTCTTGAGCAAAGAATGTGAAAGGTATTTTGGTATGTTCCTTCTAAAATGACTAGCCTTCTCACAAATTGTTCTAGATTGAGGTAACTAAATAATGACTGGTGTGTGAGTTTCAGACTTAGAATCTGTCAGAAAATGCAAATGTAGCACTTGTTATTCTAGAAGTTTCCTAATTATATAAGAGAAGTATATAAATCTGGTCCTGATTTTGTGTCTTTGTTTCTGATTCTTGAGCTAAGAAGTTAAGATGGCAGGGTAGAGTTGTACTGTGTGGTTCAGACATCACAAAACTGAGCTTCAGATCTGGGCCATTATGCATGAGTTTGTTCATTCACTTTATCTTAAGCAGGTACCTCAGGTGTACATTTATACAAGTGTGGCTGCAACTCATGAGTGTGTGTGTGTGTGTGTGTGTGTGTGTGTGTGTGTGTGTGTGTGTGTGTGTGTGTGTGTGTCAGATATCAAAGTAATAGTAAGGCAGTGGATAGAATGATGCAGTAATAAATATGGGGACAAATGCTAAACATATTTGTTACTGAGAATTTGTAAACAGAGATGCTAAGAGGGAATGTGAAAATAATTAGCTTTTTAATGTGGGTGGTCTGTAATTTTGCAACTTACTCTCACATCTCTAATGTTTGAAGAGCTGGGTGTGCAATAAAAGACAAAATATTACAATTGCCGTAAAACTTCTTTTGCCTCATAAAGAGTGTAAATGGAAAATATTACATTGTAACCAAGTGACTGTCCAGGCATGAAAAGAGAGACTGGTGGGGTAAAGTGTAACATCACATTGTAACCATGCAGTGAGCTTCCTTCCCATCTGTTGTTAGTAAGTGTAACATCACATTGTAACCATGCAGTGAGCTTCCTTCCCATCTGTTGTTAGTAAGTGTAACATCACATTGTAACCATGCAGTGAGCTTCCTTCCCATCTGTTGTTAGTAAGTGTAACATCACATTGTAACCATGCAGTGAGCTTCCTTCCCATCTGTTGTTAGTAAGTGTAACATCACATTGTAACCATGCAATGAGCTTCCTTCCCATCTGTTGTTAGTAAGTGTAACATCACATTGTAACCATGCAGTGAGCTTCCTTCCCATCTGTTGTTAGTAAGTGTAACATCACATTGTAACCATGCAGTGAGCTTCCTTCCCATCTGTTGTTAGTAAGTGTAACATCACATTGTAACCATGCAGTGAGCTTCCTTCCCATCTGTTGTTAGTAAGTGTAACATCACATTGTAACCATGCAGTGAGCTTCCTTCCTATCTGTTGTTAGTAAGTGTAACATCACATTGTAACCATGCAGTGAGCTTCCTTCCCATCTGTTGTTAGTAAGTGTAACATGATATTGTAACCATGCAGTGAGCTTCCTTCCCATCTGTTGTTAGTAAGTGTAACATCACATTGTAACCATGCAGTGAGCTTCCTTCCCATCTGTTGTTAGTAAGTGTAACATGACATTGTAACCATGCAGTGAGCTTCCTTCCCATCTGTTGTTAGTAAGTGTAACATGACATTGTAACCATGCAGTGAGCTTCCTTCCCATCTGTTGTTAGAAAGTGTAACATCACATTGTAACCATGCAGTGAGCTTCCTTCCCATCTGTTGTTAGTAAGTGTAACATCACATTGTAACCATACAGTGAGCTTCCTTCCCATCTGTTGCTAGTAAGTGTAACATGACATTGTAACCATGCAGTGAGCTTCCTTCCCATCTGTTGTTAGTAAGTGTAACATCACATTGTAACCATGCAGTGAGCTTCCTTCAAATCTGTTGCTAGTAAGTGTAACATCACATTGTAACCATGCAGTGAGCTTCCTTCCCATCTGTTGTTAGTAAGTGTAACATCACATTGTAACCATGCAGTGAGCTTCCTTCCCATCTGTTGTTAGTAAGTGTAACATCACATTGTAACCATGCAGTGAGCTTCCTTCCCATCTGTTGTTAGTAAGTGTAACATCACATTGTAACCATGCAGTGAGCTTCCTTCCCATCTGTTGTTAGTAAGTGTAACATCACATTGTAACCATGCAGTGAGCTTCCTTCCCATCTGTTGTTAGTAAGTGTAACATCACATTGTAACCATGCAGTGAGCTTCCTTCCCATCTGTTGTTAATAAGTGTAACATCACATTGTAACCATGCAGTGTGCTTCCTTCCCATCTGTTGTTAGTAAGTGTAACATCACATTGTAACCATGCAGTGAGCTTCTTTCCCATCTGTTGTTAGTAAGTGTAACATCACATTGTAACCATGCAGTGAGCTTCCTTCCCATCTGTTGTTAGTAAGTGTAACATGACATTGTAACCATGCAGTGAGCTTCCTTCCCATCTGTTGTTAGTAAGTGTAACATGACATTGTAACCATGCAGTGAGCTTCCTTCCCATCTGTTGTTAGTAAGTGTAACATCACATTGTAACCATGCAGTTAGCTTCCTTCCCATCTGTTGTTAGTAAGTGTAACATCACATTGTAACCATGCAGTGAGCTTCCTTCCCATCTGCTGTTAGTAAGTGTAACATCACATTGTAACCATGCAGTGAGCTTCCTTCCCATCTGTTGTTAGTAAGTGTAACATGACATAGTAACCATGCAGTGAGCTTCCTTCCCATATGCTGTTAGTAAGTGTAACATCACATTGTAACCATGCAGTGTGCTTCATTCCCATCTGTTGTTAGTAAGTGTAACATCACATTGTAGCCATGCAGTGAGCTTCCTTCCCATCTGTTGTTAGTAAGTGTAACATCACATTGTAACCATGCACTGAGCTTCCTTCCCATCTGTTGTTAGTAAGTGTAACATCACATTGTAACCATGCAGTGAGCGTCCTTCCCATCTGTTGTTAGTAAGTGTAACATCACATTGTAACCATGCAGTGAGCTTCCTTCCCATCTGTTGTTAGTAAGTGTAACATCACATTGTAACCATGCAGTGAGCATCCTTCCCATCTGTTGTTAGTAAGTGTAACATCACATTGTAACCATGCAGTGAGCTTCCTTCCCATCTGTTGTTAGTAAGTGTAACATCACATTGTAACCATGCAGTGAGCTTCCTTCCCATCTGTTGTTAGTAAGTGTAACAACACATTGTAACCATGCAGTGAGCTTCCTTCCCATCTATTGTTAGTAAGTGTAACATCACATTGTAAGCATGCAGTGAGCTTCCTTACCATCTGTTGTTAGTAAGTGTAACATAACATTGTAACCATGCAGTGAGCTTCCTTCCCATCTGTTGTTAGTAAGTGTAACATCACATTGTAACCATGCAGTGAGCTTCCTTCCCATCTGTTGTTAGTAAGTGTAACATCACATTGTAACCATGCAGTGAGCTTCCTTCCCATCTGTTGTTAGTAAGTGTAACATGACATTGTAACCATGCAGTGAGCTTCCTCCCCATCTGTTGTTAGTAAGTGTAACATGACATTGTAACCATGCAGTGAGCTTCCTTCCCATCTGTTGTTAGTAAAGGTGAAGTGTAGCATGACATTGTAACCATGAAGTGAGCTTCCTTCCCATCTGTTGTTAGTAAGTGTAACATCACATTGTAACCATGCAGTGAGCTTCCTTCCCATCTGGTGTTAATAAGTGTAACATGACATTGTAACCATGCAGTGAGCTTCCTTCCCATCTGGTGTTAGTAAGTGTAACATGACATTGTAACCATGCAGTGAGCTTCCTTCCCATCTGTTGTTAGTAAGTGTAACATCACATTGTAACCATGCAGTGAGCTTCCTTCCCATCTGTTGTTAGTAAGTGTAACATCACATTGTAACCATGCAGTGAGCTTCCTTCCCATCTGTTGTTAGTAAGTGTAACATCACATTGTAACCATGCAGTGAGCTTCCTTCCCATCTGTTGTTAGTAAGTGTAACATCACATTGTAACCATGCAGTGAGCTTCCTTCCCATCTGTTGTTAGTAAGTGTAACATCACATTGTAACCATGCAGTGAGCTTCCTTCCCATCTGTTGTTAGTAAGTGTAACATCACATTGTAACCATGCAGTGAGCTTCCTTCCCATCTGTTGTTAGTAAGTGTAACATCACATTGTAACCATGCAGTGAGCTTCCTTCCAATCTGTTGTTAGTAAGTGTAACATCACATTGTAACCATGCAGTGAGCTTTCTTCCCATCTGTTGTTAGTAAGTGTAACATCACATTGTAACCATGCAGTGAGCTTCCTTCCCATCTGTTGTTAGTAAGTGTAACATGATATTGTAACCATGCAGTGAGCTTCCTTCCCATCTGTTGTTAGTAAGTGTAACATCACATTGTAACCATGCAGTGAGCTTCCTTCCCATCTGTTGTTAGTAAGTGTAACATGACATTGTAACCATGCAGTGAGCTTCCTTCCCATCTGTTGTTAGTAAGTGTAACATGACATTGTAACCATGCAGTGAGCTTCCTTCCCATCTGTTGTTAGAAAGTGTAACATCACATTGTAACCATGCAGTGAGCTTCCTTCCCATCTGTTGTTAGTAAGTGTAACATCACATTGTAACCATACAGTGAGCTTCCTTCCCATCTGTTGCTAGTAAGTGTAACATGACATTGTAACCATGCAGTGAGCTTCCTTCCCATCTGCTGTTAGTAAGTGTAACATCACATTGTAACCATGCAGTGAGCTTCCTTCAAATCTGTTGCTAGTAAGTGTAACATCACATTGTAACCATGCAGTGAGCTTCCTTCCCATCTGTTGTTAGTAAGTGTAACATCACATTGTAACCATGCAGTGAGCTTCCTTCCCATCTGTTGTTAGTAAGTGTAACATCACATTGTAACCATGCAGTGAGCTTCCTTCCCATCTGTTGTTAGTAAGTGTAACATCACATTGTAACCATGCAGTGAGCTTCCTTCCCATCTGTTGTTAATAAGTGTAACTTCACATTGTAACCATGCAGTGTGCTTCCTTCCCATCTGTTGTTAGTAAGTGTAACATCACATTGTAACCATGCAGTGAGCTTCTTTCCCATCTGTTGTTAGTAAGTGTAACATCACATTGTAACCATGCAGTGAGCTTCCTTCCCATCTGTTGTTAGTAAGTGTAACATCACATTGTAACAATGCAGTGAGCTTCCTTCCCATCTGTTGTTAGTAAGTGTAACATGACATTGTAACCATGCAGTTAGCTTCCTTCCCATCTGTTGTTAGTAAGTGTAACATCACATTGTAACCATGCAGTGAGCTTCCTTCCCATCTGCTGTTAGTAAGTGTAACATCACATTGTAACCATGCAGTGAGCTTCCTTCCCATCTGTTGTTAGTAAGTGTAACATGACATAGTAACCATGCAGTGAGCTTCCTTCCCATCTGCTGTTAGTAAGTGTAACATCACATTGTAACCATGCAGTGTGCTTCATTCCCATCTGTTGTTAGTAAGTGTAACATCACATTGTAGCCATGCAGTGAGCTTCCTTCCCATCTGTTGTTAGTAAGTGTAACATCACATTGTAACCATGCACTGAGCTTCCTTCCCATCTGTTGTTAGTAAGTGTAACATCACATTGTAACCATGCAGTGGCGTCCTTCCCATCTGTTGTTAGTAAGTGTAACATCACATTGTAACCATGCAGTGAGCTTCCTTCCCATCTGTTGTTAGTAAGTGTAACATCACATTGTAACCATGCAGTGAGCATCCTTCCCATCTGTTGTTAGTAAGTGTAACATCACATTGTAACCATGCAGTGAGCTTCCTTCCCATCTGTTGTTAGTAAGTGTAACATCACATTGTAACCATGCAGTGAGCTTCCTTCCCATCTGTTGTTAGTAAGTGTAACAACACATTGTAACCATGCAGTGAGCTTCCTTCCCATCTATTGTTAGTAAGTGTAACATCACATTGTAAGCATGCAGTGAGCTTCCTTACCATCTGTTGTTAGTAAGTGTAACATAACATTGTAACCATGCAGTGAGCTTCCTTCCCATCTGTTGTTAGTAAGTGTAACATCACATTGTAACCATGCAGTGAGCTTCCTTCCCATCTGTTGTTAGTAAGTGTAACATCACATTGTAACCATGCAGTGAGCTTCCTTCCCATCTGTTGTTAGTAAGTGTAACATGACATTGTAACCATGCAGTGAGCTTCCTCCCCATCTGTTGTTAGTAAGTGTAACATGACATTGTAACCATGCAGTGAGCTTCCTTCCCATCTGTTGTTAGTAAAGGTGAAGTGTAGCATGACATTGTAACCATGAAGTGAGCTTCCTTCCCATCTGTTGTTAGTAAGTGTAACATCACATTGTAACCATGCAGTGAGCTTCCTTCCCATCTGGTGTTAATAAGTGTAACATGACATTGTAACCATGCAGTGAGCTTCCTTCCCATCTGGTGTTAGTAAGTGTAACATGACATTGTAACCATGCAGTGAGCTTCCTTCCCATCTGGTGTTAGTAAGTGTAACATGACATTGTAACCATGCAGTGAGCTTCCTTCCCATCTGGTGTTAGTAAGTGTAACATGACATTGTAACCATGCAGTGAGCTTCCTTGCCATCTGTTGTAAGTAAGTGTAACATGACATTGGAACCATGCAGTGAGCTTCCTTCCCATCTGTTGTTAGTAAGTGTAACACGACATTGTAACCATGCAGTGAGCTTCCTTCCCATCTGCTGTTAGTAAGTGTAACATGACATTGTAACCATGCAGTGAGCTTCCTTCCCATCTGTTGTTAGTAAGTGTAACATGACATTGTAACCATGCAGTGAGCTTCCTTCCCATCTGTTGTTAGTAAGTGTAACATCACATTGTAACCATGCAGTAAGCTTCCTTCCCATCTGTTGCTAGTAAGTGTAACATCACAATGTAACCATGCAGTGAGCTTCCTTCCCATCTGTTGTTAGTAAGTGTAACATGACATTGTAACCATGCAGTGAGCTTCCTTCCCATCTGTTGTTAGTAAGTGTAACATGACATTGTAACCATGCAGTGAGCTTCCTTCCCATCTGTTGTTAGTAAGTGTAACATGACATTGTAACCATGCAGTGAGCTTCCTTCCCATCTGTTGTTAGTAAGTGTAACATGACATTGTAACCATGCAGTGAGCTTCCTTCCCATCTGTTGTTAGTAAATGTAACATGACATTGTAACCATGCAGTGAGCTTCCTTCCCATCTGTTGATAGTAAGTGTAACATGACATTGTAACCATGCAGTGAGCTTCCTTCCCATCTGTTGTTAGTAAGTGTAACATGACATTGTAACCATGCAGTGTGCTTCCTTCCCATCTGTTTTTAGTAAGTGTAACATGACATTGTAACCATGCAGTGAGCTTCCTTCCCATCTGTTGTTAGTAAGTGTAAAATTACATTGTAACCATGCAGTGAGCTTCCTTCCCATCTGCTGTTAGTAAGTGTAACATAGCATTGTAACCATGCAGTGAGCTTCCTTCCCATCTGTTGTTAGTAAGTGTAACATGACATTGTAACCATGCAGTGAGCTTCCTTCCCATCTGTTGTTAGTAAGTGCAACATGACATAGTAACCATGCAGTGAGCTTCCTTCCCATCTGTTGTTAGTAAGTGTAACAAGACATTGTAACCATGCAGTGAGCTTCCTTCCCATCTGTTGTTAGTAAGTGTAACATCACATTGTAACCATGCAGTGAGCTTCCTTCCCATCTGTTGTTATTAAGTGTAACATCACATTGTAACCATGCAGTGAGCTTCCTTCCCATCTGTTGTTAGTAAGTGTAACATCACATTGTAACCATGCAGTGAGCTTCCTTCCCATCTGTTGTTAGTAAGTGTAACATCACATTGTAACCACGCAGTGAGCTTCCTTCCCATCTGTTGTTAGTAAGTGTAACATCACATTGTAACCATGCAGTGAGCTTCCTTCCCATCTGTTGTTAGTAAGTTTAACATCACATTGTAACCATGCAGTGAGCTTCCTTCCCATCTGTTGTTAGTAAGTGTAACATCACATTGTAACCATGCAGTGAGCTTCCTTCCCATCTGTTGTTAGTAAGTGTAACATGACATTGTAACCATGCAGTGAGCTTCCTTCCCATCTGTTGTTAGTAAGTGTAACATCACATTGTAACCATGCAGTGAGCTTCCTTCCCATCTGTTGTTAGTAAGTGTAACATCACATTGTAACCATGCAGTGAGCTTCCTTCCCATCTGTTGTTAGTAAGTGTAACATGACATTGTAACCATGCAGTGAGCTTCCTTCCCATCTGTTGTTAGTAAAGGTGAAGTGTAACATGACATTGTAACCATGCAGTGAGCTTCCTTCCCATCTGTTGTTAGTAAGTGTAACATGACATTGTAACCATGCAGTGAGCTTCCTTCCCATCTGTTGTTAGTAAGTGTAACATGACATTGTAACCATGCAGTGAGCTTCCTTCCCATCTGTTGTTAGTAAGTGTAACATGACATTGTAACCATGCAGTGAGCTTCCTTCCCATCTGTTGTTAGTAAGTGTAACATGACATTGTAACCATGCAGTGAGCTTCCTTCCCATCTGTTGTTAGTAAGTGTAACATGACATTGTAACCATGCAGTGAGCTTCCTTCCCATCTGTTGTTAGTAAATGTAACATGACATTGTAACCATGCAGTGAGCTTCCTTCCCATCTGTTGTTAGTAAGTGTAACATGACATTGTAACCATGCAGTGAGCTTCCTTCCCATCTGTTTTTAGTAAGTGTAACATGACATTGTAACCATGCAGTGTGCTTCCTTCCCATCTGTTTTTAGTAAGTGTAACATGACATTGTAACCATGCAGTGAGCTTCCTTCCCATCTGTTGTTAGTAATTGTAACATGACATTGTAACCATGCAGTGAGCTTCCTTCCCATCTGTTGTTAGTAAGTGTAACATGACATTGTAACCATGCAGTGAGCTTCCTTCCCATCTGTTGTTAGTAAGTGTAACATCACATTGTAACCATGCAGTGAGCTTCCTTCCCATCTGTTGTTAGTAAGTGTAACATCACATTGTAACCATGCAGTGAGCTTCCTTCCCATCTGTTGTTAGTAAGTGTAACATCACATTGTAACCATGCAGTGAGCTTCCTTCCCATCTGTTGTTAGTAAGTGTAACATGACATTGTAACCATGCAGTGAGCTTCCTTCCCATCTGTTGTTAGTAAGTGTAACATGACATTGTAACCATGCAGTGAGCTTCCTTCCCATCTGTTGTTAGTAAAGGTGAAGTGTAACATGACAGGTTTTACCTCTTATCATGCGTTCCGGCCCCAAAATCCGGACAATACCAAGAAAGGAAAGGGGGTATCCATATTCATCAAAGACACCCACACCTCAAGACTGGTGGCAACACACGATGCATCGGAGACCATCCAGGTGCAATTAACCATAGGCAAGACTGCTCTGCAAATTGTAGCATGTTACAGGCCACCCTCACAAACTCAGGAACCTCACATGGCCTTCCTGAAAACACTAGAGGGGATAAATGTACCACCAAACACCATCATACTAGGTGACTTCAATTACCCTAATATAGACTGGGAACACTACTCAAGCCCAAACACCCTAGCCCAAAAGTTCCTGGAATTCATAAACTCAAATGCCATGGAACAACTAGTCACCATCCCACAAGAGGAGAAAACATACTTGATCTCATCATCACGAACATGGGAGCACAATGTTCAACACCGGAAGTATACCCCTCACTGGTGAGATCAGATCACAAACTAATCTCGCTGGAGGTCCTCATCCCACCCCACCTGAAATAAAAAGACCACAGTAAAGAACTTCTCGAAAGCCGACTTCACACTTCTAAAGACTAGTGTGGTCTCCTTTAAGGCCCCGAGCTGGCGGAAAACAGTACTCAAGCCGCTGAATCACTTACAAATGCCTTCTACCAGCACCTGCAGGACTGCATGGATAAGGCAATCCCAAGCAAAACAAAGACTCTTTGTACCAAAGGCAAGCGTCCAGTCTGGTGGACCCCAGCCATAAACAAACTCTACAACAAAAGGAGGAAGCTATTACAAGATAGAGCAAAATCCTTAAAAGGTAAGACACCCTTGATCACTATAAGTAAAAACTAAGAGCTCTCATAAAATCATCCAAAGCAAATTTTGAGAGAAAAATAGCTAAAGACTCAAAAGACAATCATAAGGCCTTCTTTAGCTATGTTAGAAACCTGGGAGGAACCTCCCAGATATGCTCAGAACTAGTTCAAAATGATGTGAAGATTACTGATCCTACAGACATTGCCAACATACTGGCTGACAGGTTCAGTGCAAAGTTCTCCCCTCCCCAAAGGAGAGATATCTATACCAAGCGATTGCAGCCCCCAAACATCTCCAACGCCAAGTGAGAACTGCTCTCCAAAGCAAAAACACAGCATCCATGGGACCTGATGGTGTCCCCGGCTGTGTGCTCCACGAACTCAATGAGGAATTAAACCCACAGCTAGGACAGCTGTTTAATCATAGTCTTACCTCTGGATACGTACCCAGGGGTGGCACTGCAACTGTGGTCCCACTTCACAAAGGCGGTGCCTCCACCGACCCTGGAAATTACCGCCCATTAGCTTGACAAGCCTTATCTGCAAAGCCATGGAGAGGATCATAATGGACCTCATAAATAAAGACATAGGAATTTGCAGACTTTGGATCCATCCCAGTTTGGCTTTGTCAAAGGCAGATCATGCCTTCTAAACTTGGTTGACTTTTGAAACAGTCACCAAAGCCATTGATGAGGAAAGGCAGTCCATACAGCCTACCTCGATCTGGCGAAGGCCTTGATACAATACCCACTCGGGTATCATTGAAAAACTCATCAGCTTAAATGTTAACCCATACATCACAAGATGGGTTGCAAACTGGCTGAGTGACAGAACCCACCGGGTCAGAGTTGCTGGCGCCATGTCAGACTCAAAGCCTGTCACAAGTGGTGTACCACAGGGCTCAGTCCTGGGCCCACTCTTGTTTGGCATCTACTTTTCCAAGTACAAGCAAACACAGGAGGGTTATGGCTGACAAAGTTTGCAGATGACTGCAAACTGGGCGCCATAGTAGAAAACACATCTGACACAGATATCCTTCAGAAGGGTCTCACAGAAACGGATAACTGGTGCCAGAGCCATGGCCTAAAGTTAAATGCCAAAAATGCATAGTCATACCCTTGGGAAAAACAAGGTTACCCCTAGCTACCAAATAGGTGGCAATCCACTGAGCATAGAAGAAGTTATCAGGGACCTGGGGACCCAGGTTGATAGTAGTCTGTCATTCGACACCCATGTAGCTAAAGTAGTTAGGAAGACCTTCTACATTGCCCACCTTATCATGAAGGGATTCTCATCTAGATCAAGGGAGGTCATAGTCTCCCTATACTCATCACTCATCAGACCAATGATTGAGTACAATGCCCCATTCGGAATGTATCTGACCCGACACTTGCAGCAGCTGGAGAGGCCACAAAGTTCCTCACCAAAAGGATAAAGGGTCTCAAACATCTGTCCTATGCTGCCCGACTGAAAGAACTCCAGCTCTATTCAGTCGCCAGCTTTGCTCAGAGGTGACCTTTGCCTAACATACAAGGCCATGTCAAACCCAGATTTGATGAATATGCTTCACCTCAAAAAATCTAGATCCATCAGAGCCACAAGGGCGGGAGACTTAAACCTCGACACGGCTATTAATAGGGCGCTGGAGGGATAGATTCATCACCCAAAGACTCCCTATGCTGTGGAATAAAATCCCGGTATATGTGAGGCAGAGCACCTCGCTGGCCTTGTTCAAGAGAAATCTTGACCAATGGATGGGAGATCGCAGATATACCCCAGGGATTACCTCAGTGTCACTGCTCAACAGAGGCACAGCAAAATAATGGGTATAGTTCCCCATACTAAAGGGGTGGCGTAAGCCACAAAACTATGGGCTAGGCTTGTAAATGCCCTCGGGCAGATAGCCTAGTATGAACCTATGAACCTATGAACCTATGAACATTGTAACCATGAAGTGAGCTTCCTTCCCATCTGTTGTTAGTAAGTGTAACATGACATTGTAACCATGCAGTGAGCTTCCTTCCCATCTGGTGTTAGTAAGTGTAACATGACATTGTAAACATGCAGTGAGCTTCCTTCCCATCTGGTGTTAGTAAGTGTAACATGACATTGTAACCATGCAGTGAGCTTCCTTCCCATCTGGTGTAAGTAAGTGTAACATGACATTGTAACCATGCAGTGAGCTTCCATGCCATCTGTTGTTAGTAAGTGTAACATGACATTGCAACCATGCAGTGAGCTTCCTTCCCATCTGTTGTTCGTAAGTGTAACATGACATTGTAACCATGCAGTGAGCTTCTTTCCCATCTGCTGTTAGTAAGTGTAACATGACATTGTAACCATGCAGTGAGCTTCCTTCCCATCTGTTGTTAGTAAGTGTAACATGACATTGTAACCATGCAGTGAGCTTCCTTCCCATCTGTTATTAGTAAGTCTAACATGACATTGTAACCTTGCAGTGAGCTTCCTTCCCATCTGTTGTTACTAAGTGTAACATCACATTGTAACCATGCAGTGAGCTTCCTTCCCATCTGTTGTTAGTAAGTGTAACATCACAATGTAACCATGCAGTGAGCTTCCTTCCCATCTGTTGTTAGTAAGTGTAACATCACATTGTAACCATGCAGTGAGCTTCCTTCCCATCTGTTGTTAGTAAGTGTAACATCACATTGTAACCATGCAGTGAGCTTCCTTCCCATCTGTTGTTAGTAAGTGTAACATGACATTGTAACCATGCAGTGAGCTTCCTTCCCATCTGTTGTTAGTAAGTGTAACATGACATTGTAACCATGCAGTGAGCTTCCTTCCCATCTGTTGTTAGTAAGTGTAACATGACATTGTAACCATGCAGTGAGCTTCCTTCCCATCTGTTGTTAGTAAGTGTAACATGACATTGTAACCATGCAGTGAGCTTCCTTCCCATCTGTTGTTAGTAAGTGTAACATGACATTGTAACCATGCAGTGAGCTTCCTTCCCATCTGTTGTTAGTAAGTGTAACATGACATTGTAACCATGCAGTGAACTTCCTTCCCATCTGTTGTTAGTAAGTGTAACATGACATTGTAACCATGCAGTGAGCTTCCTTCCCTTCTGTTGTTAGTAAGTGTAACATGACATTGTAACCATGCAGTGAGCTTCCTTCCCATCTGTTGTTAGTAAGTGTAACATGACATTGTAACCATGCAGTGAGCTTCCTTCCCATCTGTTGTTAGTAAGTGTAACATGACATTGTAACCATGCAGTGAGCTTCCTTCCCATCTGTTGTTAGTAAGTGTAACATGACATTGTAACCATGCAGTGAGCTTCCTTCCCATCTGTTGTTAGTAAGTGTAAAATGACATTGTAACCAAGCAGTGAGCTTCCTTCCCATCTGCTGTTAGTAAGTGTAACATGGCATTGTAACCATGCAGTGAGCTTCCTTCCCATCTGTTGTTAGTAAGTGTAACATGACATTGTAACCATGCAGTGAGCTTCCTTCCCATCTGTTGTTAGTAAGTGTAACATGACATTGTAACCATGCAGTGAGCTTCCTTCCCATCTGTTGTTAGTAAGTGTAACATGACATTGTAACCATGCAGTGAGCTTTCTTCCCATCTGTTGTTAGTAAGTGTAACATGACATTGTAACCATGCAGTGAGCTTCCTTCCCATCTGTTGTTAGTAAGTGTAACATGACATTGTAACCATGCAGTGAGCTTCCTTCCCATCTGTTGTTAGTAAGTGTAACATGACATTGTAACCATGCAGTGAGCTTCCTTCCCATCTGTTGTTAGTAAGTGTAACAAGACATTGTAACCATGCAGTGAGCTTCCTTCCCATCTGTTGTTAGTAAGTGTAACATGACATTGTAACCATGCAGCGAGCTTCCTTCCCATCTGTTGTTAGTAAGTGTAATTTGACATTGTAACCATGCAGTGGGCTTCCTTCCCATCTGTTGTTAGTAAGTGTAACATCACCTTGTAACCATGCAGTGAGCTTCCTTCCCATCTGTTGTTAGTAAGTGTAACATGACATTGTAACCATGCAGTGAGCTTCCTTCCCATCTGCTGTTAGTAAGTGTAACATGACATTGTAACCATGCAGTGAGCTTCCTTCCCATCTGTTGTTAGTAAGTATAACATGACATTGTAACCATGCAGTGAGCTTCCTTCCCATCTGTTGTTAGTAAGTGTAACATGACATTGTAACCATGCAGTGAGCTTCCTTCCCATCTGTTGTTAGTAAGTGTAACATGACATTGTAATCATGCAGTGAGCTTCCTTCCCATCTGTTGTTAGTAAGTGTAACATGACATTGTAACCATGCAGTGAGCTTCCTTCCCATCTGTTGTTAGTAAGTGTAACATGACATTGTAACCATGCAGTGAACTTCCTTCCCGTCTGTTGTTAGTAAAGGTGTCACATTTTACTCATCTGACCCACATGATGGCAGATAGTGTAGTATTCAACACTGTGAAGATGGAAGGTTGGTTATGGCTGTAGTTTCTTGAACTCTTTTGCTTTTTGGTGTTATGGATGGTATGGTATTCATGATGTTGTAAGCCTGCTCCTGCCTGTATTGTTTGATTGCTTGATGTTGATTAGAACTGATTGTGAGTTTTTTTTTTTTTTTTGGCAGTGGTGGGGTAAATGTCAGTCATTTCTTCTCAGGGTCTCTAATTGTTGAAGAACTGTGTATGTGGTAAAACACAGCACTCCAGCTTTTATGTTATATCTGTCAAATAGCTTTTTTACATTATAAATAGCTGAAAAAGGAAAATTTTATTCTGGAATCAAACGACTATTCTAGACATCAAAATATTTTTTTATAAATATAAAGTTCACACTTTAACAATTCTGTGGCCCTTGTTTATAGTTGCTAGTACATATTACACGCTTTGTCCATTTTTTCTACATTTTGAAAGGTTGTGTAGTGTTTCATATTTTGAAAATAGAAATTTGAGTATGACTGCAGTTTATTTATTTATTATTTTCCTGTTGATAGTATGGATGGTCGGATAATAATGTCCAGCCAGACTAAACGAAATAAATCTCAGCTGACAATTTTAATAAACAATTCTTGTTTTATTTTTCTCAGTCATTAAATCTACAAACAGGTATAAATTCTTCTATTGAGATGTGTTACATTTATAATAATATTTAGAAAATCATGCAAACATCATTTAAAATCTGTTCCCCAAAACCTAGTCAAGGGTTATTGTGCTCAGACATTCCCCGAGATTCATGAAGCATGTGCCAGGCGCAGGTGTAGCGTCGGTGTTCTAACATCAAATATGGCTGCCGAGCGATTCAGGTATGAGCTGTTTCCACGTGCACTACCTGCATACGCCACAGCTGCGCAGCTCCCAGTGCATGTATGCTAATTACCCCATGCACAGCAGTGTAGCATGCAAATGAAGGTATATAGCTATTTATGAAGTGGTGCAGGAGTAGTGTAAGCATGCAGAAATGTAAACCGAAAAAAAATGGTTTACATTTTTTTCAAACATAAAATCGGAGCCATGACAGTAGACCAAAGTTACGTATTATACTGTTAATATATGCCAATGGCTAAATATATAGCTAATACTGGTCACGAATGTTTACATGTTTTGGGATTTGCTGTTGTTCTGGACTACTGTCCTACTTCTGTTGTATATCTGTATAATGCAGGGGTTCAGCAGACTGGTGTCCTTGTGTAGGAGTAGCGAGTCCAGGTTTACCATTGATGGCACTACCCATACATCTTTGTAGGTCCTTATAGAGTGCATTCGTAATTCTGTCTGTATCTTGAGCAGTGTCAACCCTGAGCATGGGGGCTGTGAATCCTCCAACCTCTGTCATTATTACTGTGAATTTAGCTGTAGGAAAGGTATTCACTGTGTGTTCCTTAGGTGGGGGAGATGGTTGGGAGTGGAAATCATCAGTGAATAGTTCATGGTCAGATCTAAACAGTGACCGGTTTACCTCTGCTGTAGCGCACCTGTTGCACATGTCAGTGATTACCACTTCTAGTTTGTTTTCACCTCTCGTTCGTCCATCTACCAACTGATACAGGCCATATGAGGTGATAAATCCCAGGAAGTGCTGGGCCTGGAACTAAATACTCGAGTAGGTTATCCAGTTAAGTGTAGGGTAGCCGACATTGACCAATAACAGGGTGTCTGGTAGGACTGTCATGTTTACCACTGTCTCCAGATAGTTGTAGTTGTGCTCCTGGGTCATGGAGGGTTATCTGTAGCAGCTCACAGTTTGCATTGCAGTCGTGGCTGATGTTAGCTGCACATGAATGATCACAGAGGTATCATGCTGCCCCACTAACATGGAGGTGTAGGTACCCCAATGAATATGGATACACCCCCCTCCATGTCTGTGCCAGTCCATGTTTAGTGGCTGAAATGTGTGTTATGGGTTGTAGTCTGGTAGTGCCGGTGTGCTCACAGGAGCCTTATACAGGTCTCAGTCACAGGACAGATGTAGATGTTGTCCATACTGAGGGGTGCTGTGAGTGAGTGCATGTTGTGAGTACTACCCCTGGTGATGAGTAGCCTAACCCTCATTGGTTCCGCTATTGTGCAGTTCATGGAGGCAAGATTCACCTCTGAGACCTGCCTAAAAATGGCACCATGCAGACGCCAATAGTCTTGGCCAGCATTCCAAAGCCTTAGGCTGACACATGCAAGTTGGTATGGCATTGTTGCAGGCATGTATCCCATCTGTGCTTCTGTCCCATCTTTTCTGTAGGTAACCTACTGGTAAGCACTACAAAGCATGAAACCTATACATGTCCACTAGCTTCCAAGATAGGCTTTTGGAGTGATTATGTATCAGTAGTCTGTATGCTATTGCTGTACTTAACTGTTGTTTGACCACATGGTGATTATGTATCAGTAGTCTGTATGCTATTGCTGTACTTAACTGTTGTCTGACTACATGGTGATTATGTATCAGTAGTCTGTATGCTATTGCTGTACTTAACTGTTGTCTGACTACATGGTGATTATGTATCAGTAGTCTGTATGCTATTGCTGTACTTAACTGTTGTCTGGCTACATGGTGTATTTACACTGTATATTGTGATCAGAAAACTCTGTATAATCACATATGATGTTGGAGATGGCCTGCACTGTAGAGGTTCACAGATAGGTAGTAGGCTATCTGCCCAAGGACATTTAGAAGCATAGCTACAGTGTGGTGGCTTTATCTGCACCATTGATGAAGTAACTGAGCCTCTGTCAAGCATAGCCAATGAAGTGATTCCAGGCAGAGTTGCTGGAAGCTGTTGTTCAGTCTTGGTTGGAGAGAGCTTTACCTCCAATTTGTCTAGATAAGTGCATCTCTCACAGGTTGTAATGTTGGGTGGTGATAGGGGCACATAGTGATCTCAAAAGGGCATGTTAACATGACAACCCAACAGCAATCAATTTCCCCAACAGGTCTTGCAACTGTAAAACTGGAGTGGCTCCCCCACACCCTGGCTGTATGTTTCTGAGACATATGATCACAGGGGTGTGTGTATATACTGTTGCCCAGTCACACATCAAGGTTTCCCCTGAAGTGTGTCAGTGAGGGGCTGTGCCAAATGTAGTTAGGATGTTAATGTATAGTCTCTCAGTTCATGTGTCATGTCGGTATTTTGAGAAGCTCTCTGGGTGTGGGTGGCTCTGCCTGTTGTGTAGCCAAGCTTACACATAGGATTCATGGACATAGGAAATAGGCAGAAGGAACGTTAATGTCAATAGTGTAATGGCTACAGCATTTGCATAATATCTGTGCAGTCCTGGTTCAAATCCCAATAAAGTCAGCGATGATTTACATGATACATAGTATACCTTAACCACAGCTTGCATATATAGGTAGTATTCCACAGAATAATAAACATTTGGAACACACATAAACCCATGTGTGCTGGAGAGTACAGTTAACAGACAATGTAATGTTATGTAAGCACACAGTGAGATGTTATGTCACTGAAATATATATATCCTGAGAAGTTAGTAGAAGTGGCCATATTTGTGTGCACAGGTTGTAGGATGTAAAGTTTGTTTAACTGTGTACAACCGCTGGTATAATGTTGTACAAACACCTTTAAACCTGCGTACAACTGCTTAAATTACCCTTATTTTGTAGTAAAATATGTCTAATACATCGCAGGTGTTGAATCCTGGACCATGCACAACACAGTCATGAGACCTAACACTAAGCCACCTAATCTGTATACATGGTAAGTGGTTGTTAGACTACACCTTATACTACAGGCATTTCACAGTTCAGACCACAAATGGGACAGTCACTTTGTGTACATATGTACAGTACATTGTAATGTACTGTAATGCGTGAATCAACATATACAAGTCTACATATGTATAAGTGTTACAAATTAATACTAAATATATCTATCTATATATATGGTTCCACTTCATATCATCGAATTACCATTTCATTGAACTGAAAATCATCGAGACCAAATCGTCGAAAACTCATTTCATCGAAAACTCATTTCATCGAATCTCAAATCATTGAAAACTATGAAGCAACTACAAATAACATCCCAGACACTTTTACTATGTTTATGCAGGGGGGCAAGCCCCCCTGCACCCCAACACCCCCTGTAATTAAATATACCAACTCCAAGGTTGCACTACAATGGGGTTAGGAAATTACATTTTTCCCCCACTGTAGTGTGACCTTAGAGTTGGTATATTTATTTAGGGGGGTGTGGGGGAGCATTTATGTTGTTGCTTAGTTTTCAATGATTTTCAATGAGTTTCGAAACATGAATTCGATGATTTGCAATGAAATGAAATATTCGATGATATGATGGAACCATATATATATATATATATATATATATATATATAATGTCACTGATGTGTGCACATAGAAATATGTGTGTATATATATATATATATATATATATATATATATATATATATATATATATATATATATATATATATATATATATATATGTGTATATATATATATATATATATATATATATATATATATATATATATATATATATATATATATATATATACAGTAACATCTATAGCCATATATATATATATATATATATATATATATATATATATATATATATATATATATATATAAACATCGATGAACACACTTTGTGACACAGAAGCATTCCAAATGGATAGAAGTGTATGCAAAACACATGCAGCTCTGGTATTATAACTATTAATATTAACCTAATTCCCTATAGAAGCAATGGTTGCTGTGTATGTGGAGATTGGTGTAGGGGAGGATCACTGGCTAATGGAATATGCATCAAGGAGGGCCTGTGTCGGATGTTCATTACGTGAACTGGAGAGGTACACATGGAGTATGGGCACAATGTAAAAAGGACACAAAACAAAAAACATTCTCATCCATAATACGCCCTGTCAGGTCACATTGCAAACTGACTTCAAAAAACATATGAACATTAACAGGTACATATATATGTACACCAACTGACTTACACATTTGTTTGCAGTAGTGAGGAACAGCTGTAGTACACTGTACATACTAACACAATAAAAGATGTACATATCTCAGATGTCTCTGTGGTAAAGCCATTGACTGTGGTGTTCCTGGTCCCGGTTTCAAGACCTACAAGGGCTGGTACATCATTTTGAGGGCCCAAATAAGGGATATTTGATGCAGGTTATTAAAGCACTTTTAAGCAGACGTTAGCGGGTTATTGTACCGGTAAGTGGCGCTTAAACATGACTACACGGACAAGTGCACACAGGTTTAACCTTTGGTGAACATCGTGCAGATCACCGGCAAAGCCACCCACAACCGTTGAAATGTGCATTAATCACCCTTGCACTACCAGTGCCTGCTCTGAGCGGTAAAATGACCCCTGCGGGGATTAGAACTCGCAACCATGTACTCAATCTTCACAATAACCTACCACTAAACTACCTGAGATGTACCAATGGTCATTGTGTAGTCTGACAGGTTAAAACACAAAAGGGAGGATTATGTGGAAATAGGACAAACTGCCATGTACCCAATGAAAGGCGTATGCTATATATATATATATATATATATATATATATATATATATATATATATATATATATAAACTAGTACACAGCAAACCAAAAGAGGGATTAACTCTCCTGCATCCAAATGTAAAAATAACGATAAATAAATTGTCCACATGCAGGTAGAGACAACAGCCACCAATTTCCTCGATCTCTATTATTTCAAGTACGAACTCCAACACCAGTAGAATGTGTAAAAATATATTTAATCAGCTAGCAAAAAGTTAGCGCTTTCACCAAAAAGGCTTTTTCAAACTACAAAGCTGCCATAGACATTCATCACTTAAATATATGCAGGACAAAGCTGATAGGTTCTAGGTTAATTATATATCAGGTGCTCAAACTAAACACACCATCATTAAATAACTTTAATTCTAACACTTATATACTAAAACTAATCATAAGTTATATATCTATAAAAATTACAATACACATTAAAAACATTTAAAACATATAAAAAACACATACAAGTTCCTTATTCATAAAAAACAGATAGTTAACGTCTGAAAAGTCTTTTCTTACGTAAAAGTGGTTTCACTTGTATTTTGTCATTTAATCCAGGCTTCTTGTCCGCTCTCAACCTAACTATCCATCGGAGTTCACTCTCTTGTAAATGGGCATCTACATCCCCACCTCTAACATCGGACAAGACATGTTGTAGGACACAAAAAACAAAGTAATGTTCAGCACCCATACTCTTAACGTGTTTTGCGAGCGCATTATGTTCAGAGCCAGTTCTAATACTGTAAGTATGTTCCCTGATGCGTTCCTTAAACTGTCTGCACGTCTTTCCTACATAGAAAGACATGCATGAAACGCACCGGGCTAAGTACACCACATTAGTACTTGTACAAATTGTACTGGTCCTAAATTCATAATCAATCCCAGTAATGGGGTGTGTAAAAGTCAAACCCAGATCCACATATTTACATTGATTACATTTTCCACAGGGCAAAGTATTAAAATTGCTACTCCTTGAAACCAACGTCCTAAGCACCGATCTATCACAGAGTTTATTCTTTAAATTCTGTTTATTCTTATACGTGAAACTGGGATTCAGTCCCACTACACTGGATAGTTCATCGTCCAAGTTCAAGACATCCCAATGTTTCCTCACAACTTCTCTAATGATACTAATATCCCTAGTAAAATACATAGGTATCCTGAGGGGTTCTGTTTTAACAACCGAACTAACGGGGATGACACCTCTCCAATCCAAAAAATAAGGCTTAGCTAGACCATCCCTTAGTGAATCTACTATCTCCATATTCCTTTCCACATATTGCCTTTCCAAAAGCCTATCTTTAAGGGCAGACATTTCCAATGAGTAACCTGTTGTACTAGGGTTTAAACGTGATGCCCTCATGGACTGCCCTTTCATTATATTTTCAAACACATACCTCGGATGCATACTGTGCCGGTGGAGCAAAGTATTCCTAAAGCATGGCTTCCTGTGTATGGAAGTATTTAATAGCCCATTAGTAAGTCTGTTAATGCTCACATCTAAGAATGACAAGCTCGAAGTAGAATAATTCACTGTGAATTTGAGAAAATCTGTGAGGCCATTAAGTTCTTCTACAAATAGAAGCAAAGATGCCTCACTACCTTTCCAAATTAGGAAAAGGTCATCTACAAATCATCTGTAATAACCTACATTCTCACTAAAACCAACCATAGGAAACAGTAAATCCACTTCCCAATCGGCCATAACCAGATTGGCGTAGCTATTGGCACAAGATGTGCCCATAGCTACGCCATCCTTCTGTACAAAAATCCTATCCCCAAAAACAAATACATTATTTTCAAGGACAATCTCCATAAACAAGGAAAGGGTGTCTATAAACTCATCATCAAATTCAGAATTACCCCTTAGATAATGCTGTAACCTTAACATACCTTCAGCGTTTGGGATGACTGTGAATAGACTTACCACATCTAGCGTTACAAGAATGTAGGGCTCCTGGTCATCCAAGGTGGATGTATATTCATAGAAGTCAACCAAAAGCTGTTTGCTGTCCCTTAATGCATACGCATTAGACTCAACCATAGGTCTGAGGTAAAACTCCAACAAAATGGAAAAGGGTTCGGTCAACCATCCCTGTCCTGCGACAGCATTCCAAATGGATAGAAGTGTATGCAAAACACATGCAGCTCTGGTATTATAACTATTAATATTAACCTAATTCCCTATAGAAGCAATGGTTGCTGTGTATGTGGAGATTGGTGTAGGGGAGGACCACTGGCTAATGGAATATGCATCAAGGAGGGCCTGTGTCGGATGTTCATTACGTGAACTGGAGGGGTACACATGGAGTATGGGCACAATGTAAAAAGGACACAAAACAAAAACCATTCTCATCCATAATACGCCCTGTCAGGTCACATTGCAAACTGACTTCAAAAAACATATGAACATTAACAGGTATCATATATATGTACACCAACTGACTTACACATTTGTTTGCAGTAGTGAGGAACAGCTGTAGTACACTGTACATACTAACACAATAAAAGATGTACATATCTCAGATGTCTCTGTGGTAAAGCCATTGACTGTGGTGTTCCTGGTCCCGGTTTCAAGACCTACAAGGGCTGGTACATCATTTTGAGGGCCCAAATAAGGGATATTTGATGCAGGTTATTAAAGCACTTTTAAGCAGACGTTAGCGGGTTATTGTACCGGTAAGTGCCGGTAAGCGGCGCTTAAACATGACTACACGGACAAGTGCACACAGGTTTAACCTTTGCTGAACATCGCGCAGATCACCGGCAAAGCCACCCACAACCGTTGAAATGTGCATTAATCACCCTTGCACTACCAGTGCCTGCTCTGAGTGGTAAAATGACCCCTGCGGGGATTAGAACTCGCAACCATGTACTCAATCTTCACAATAACCTACCACTAAGCTACCTGAGATGTACCAATGGCCGTTGTGTATTCTGACAGGTTAAAACACAAAAGGGAGGATTGTGTGGAAATAGGACAAACTGCCATGTACCCAATGAAAGGTGTATGCTATAGATATATATATATATATATATATATATATATATATATATATATATATATATATATATATATATATATATATATATATATATATATATATATATATGTATATATATATATATATATGTATATATATATATATATATAGAGAGAGAGAGAGAGAGATGTCGATATATAGGGATATACATATATATTTAGATATATAGATAGGTTAACAACATCTACACAACCATGGAGGTACATATAAATGGGATACCTACCAAATACCAAATGCTTGACATACCGATGTGCGTAATAATGAGGCTTAAAGACCGAAAGACCACAGTACCAAAACACCAGAAGTGCGAGTTTTAAAATCCTGTTGTTAAGGGACATTTAGTTAGTGCTTCTGGTGTTGCGTTTCAGGTAGGTTACTGTGTGTAAGTGTGCTGCTGAGGGCTGTAGTGTGTGTGTGTGTTCTGAGTGTGGTGTGTGTTCCTGGGGGACTGTAATGTGTGGATGTGGATTTGCTTTGTGTATCTGTTTGTGCAATCTCGGAGGTAGAATATTAAAGTAGGGGGATGTGGGGCACAGCCACCCACATGGGGGGTGTAGTGGGGCTTGCCCACCTGCTCATACATAGTGCAGGATGGTTTATTTGGATGTGGTGCATAGCAGTGTGTCTGTGTGTGTGTGTGTGTGTTCTGTGTTTGTGTTACTTTCACGAGTTTGACTGTCATGAGTTTGAGTGTTCGGTAATGTGGGTTTGGGAGTCTGGGCCCAGTAATGTGGGCATCGGAATTGTGTGCATTCAGGATTCCATAAGTATCCCGTATACAGTGGTTGAAGTGTTCATATATGAGTATAACATGGACCATAGCAATCACTCATTCTGCCATGACCAAACTTTATGCACAAAGGATATGGAGTATATGCCTATACACTATTACAAATATGTGCTATGGACATGAGCCAAAGAAAGGGTTAACACCTGTCCCACTTTGTGAGGGATAGTCTCTCTTTGGCCGGTTGTGCCCTGAGCAAATATATTAAAAATGTCAAATGTCCTGAGATTGTAGGATATAATTATGTCCCATATGTAATGTAATAGTTGCATAAAATAGTTATTTCTGTATCTAAAATACCTACATGTTACAAGAAACAGGATAAGCAACTAAACTGCTACAAGAATAAACTTTTATTTAGGCAAGAAAGTAAAGTTTTATCCTTTGTACTGACTGTGGGTTTGTGTCGGCCTGTAAAATCTGATGTGTGTCCCGAAAATATCCCACTATGGCCATTTGAAAAGGTGGCAACCCTAGCCAAAGAGGGTCGGTCACCAACACAATTCCAATGACTGCAAATACCTATGACAGAAATGCACAGACAGCTTTTATGTAGCAACACTTTATTACATTCCGAGGTATTGCCAAAAGGATTCAAGGACTAACATCACCCGCATGCTATACAGGAACCAATTAACTGTGCCTTAATGAATCAGCCTGCAATTACCATAGTATTAGTCCACTAAAGGATAGATGATCAAATAGGGAAGGAACCCTCACACACACATATTGAATATGTATAAAAGCAGTTCCTACACACCCGCATCTGCCATGTACACCCACCAACATCTCCCCCATACCCAAACCAATTACAATACAAACTGTAATAACATGACAAATCATTCACTCACTGTATGACATCTGCAGAAGCCTTAACATACCTTGTCAGAGACACACTAACATGGCCCTATGTGAAATAGTTGTTGTTATACAATGGAATAGCTGCTGATGTTACAGGTTTTGTTTGCACTAATCCCATTTCAGAGGGTTGTGTGTGCACCAGGAAGTGTTACCAATTACTGATTAACAGCACAGTATGATACACATGTACACCAAACCAAAGATGTCTGGTCAGCACACTACAAATCACCTAATATTTTATGCATAGCCATACAGACTTGAGCTGCTCAAACATCCTTGCCAGACTGAAACATCTGCAGAAGTATCAGGTACAAACAAACCCTGCAAAGTTGCAATGTTCTGAAATATAACAGCTGTACTCACATGTAGAACAACATCTTCTAGCCATTACACACAATCCATGGGAGTCATGAAGCTAATATATCTCTGTCTGTCTCCATATAGCTGTTGCAATACATCACAAACAACACATCCAGGCCGTATTCCTTGGAAGTAAGGCAAAGGGACAATGCCCAAGTGGAGTACACAGTTATACACCACTGTTGCCATGGTATTGGCTAATGGAGTAGCAGCACAGCTGATGTGCATGTAATTAACTACTTTGAAATAACAATTGGTGGGGAGGATAGCACATGTTACTGATATTTAACTATAAAAGGATGGCTTGTCACACATTCAAACCATCTGTATGTACCAGCAGAACATTACAAAGAAGATTGAAACACAAACTGAAAAAGACTGAAATAACAATCAATGACACCTCGGGTTACTAATAAGGTATGTAGAACACTCAGTATGTCTGTGTATGTAGTACCTGTTCTGTAATATTTAAAATGTATGCAATGCATATAGTGGAAACAGTTATCTTTAGTGATGTATTGTTGAGCATAGTAACGCTTGTAGCATTTATGTGTGTACTGCTGTAGGTCACAAGGCAAACACCTCATACACCACAAAGGATGCTATATAAGGGCTTTGAACCCAACAATTCCTCTCCAGCCGCTGTCAGTGGCATGGTTGGTCCAACAAGTACATGCTATAACAGGGGATAGTATATGCTGATAGATTGTAACAGTAGGCATATGTATGGGTGTATTACTGAGAATAACATGTTGAAGGTGGGCCTATTGTGCAATTATGATTTGCATTGTGGGACATTGTGCCAATAACTGTGTAATGTACAGTAATGTAGGCAGATATGCATTACATTTTACATAGCATTGCTGTTATGTTAGGCAAATATTAGTTATGTCTATTGGCATTTACAATACACAATAACAGGATACATATGACTTGTAGCTACCCGGCAGTTTATCAGCATGATGGCAAAGTAAAATGGAAGAGCTAGTTAACTATCCATGCACATAGGACATGTAATAGGTTCATAGGTAGGTACTAGGCTGTCTGCCCAAGGATATTTATAAGCCTAGCTAGAGTGTGTTGGCTTCTGCCACCCCCTGTGCCTCTGAACAGCAGAGACATTAGTTCTCTGTGCCTCTGTCCAGCAGAGCAACCGCAGTGATCCTGGTACATGTCTGTCTCCCATCCACCCATCAAGGTTTCTCTTGAAGAGTGCTAGTGAGGGGCCCTGCCTGATGTACATTGGAATCATGTTCCAAAGAATGGGGAGTCTCTGGGTCAGGAATCTATCCCTCCAGCATGTCCTAGTTATCATTGTGGTTAGGTGTATATCCCTAGAGCATGTGGCTCTCAGGGGCTTTTGTTTAGGTGGAACATATCCAGCAATACTGGGTTGGACATGGGCCTTGTATGTCAAGCAGAGATCACCTCTGATACGCGGTATGCAACCGAGTACAGCTGAAGTTTCTTTAGATGGGCTACATAGGTCATCTGTTTGAGGTCAGTAATCCTCTTGGTGTGGTACTGTTGTGGTCTGTCAAGCTGTTACAGTTGTCTTGTAAGGTACATCCCAAATGGGGTGTTGTATCCTTTAATGGGTCTAATAAATCATGAGTAGAGAGGCACAATGACCTCCTTTGTTCTGGATGCAAACCCATTTGAGATTAGGAGGGCCACGTAGAAGGATATTCTAAACACCTTGGCATTATGGTTATCAAAGGAGAGATTGCTATCTACTTGGGTTCCCAGATCCCTTATTGCCTTTTCTGTACATAGGGGACTACCGCCTATGTGGTAGTCCATGGGTAATTAGTTTTATCCAAAGGGGATGACTATGCAGTTTTTGGCATTCAGCTTGAGGCCATGATATTGACACCAGGTATCCGTCTCAGTGAGACCCTTCTGGAGGGTGTCTGTATCAGCTGGGGAACCAGTTATGGCCCCTAGTTTGCAGTTGTCTGCAAACCTTTTCAGCCAAAGTCCTCCTGTGCTTGCCTGTACCTCAGAGAAGTATATACCGAACATGAGTGGTCCTAGGACTGAGCCCTGGGGTACGCCACTTGTAACTGGTTTTCAGTCAGACCTAGGGTATGCAATGCTCACTGTGTGGGTTCTGTCCGTGAGCCACTTTGCAGACCATCTCATGACATCGGGGTTAATGTTAAGGTGGATGGGTATGTCAATAATACCAGAAAGGGGAATGGTGTTGAAAGCCTTTGAGAGATCAAGGTAGGTTGTGTGGACCTCCTTACCCTCATCTAATGCTTTGGTAACTGTCTCAAAGAAGTCCACCAGGTTTAGGAGGCATGGTCTACCCTTAACAAAGCCAAACTGGGTGGGGTCAAAGGTTTGGAGGTACCCAATGTCTCTGTGAATGAGATCCATGATGATGTGCTCCATAGCCTTGCAGACCAGGCTAGTCAGTCTTATAGGGCAATAGGTCCCATGGTCCATTGTGGCGCCACCTTGGTGGAGTCGGATAACTGTTGCTGTGCACCATTCAGGGGACACAAAGCCTGATGCGGGGCTATTACTGAATATGGTGCTTAAGTGGGGAGCCAGTTTGTTCTGAAATTCATGTAAAACACAGCCTGGGATGTTGTCTGGTCTGAGTGCAGCTTTTACCTGCATAGTTGTGATTACAGGGACTCTGCATTCTTCCTGTATTGATATGGGCCCTTTAGGGGGTGAGAGGGGGGGTAAAGGTAGCACTGAACCTATCTGCCAAGATGTTGGCAATATCAGTTGGTTCTGTAATGTTCATGCCTTTGTACTGCAACTCAGAGCAGATCTGGGTGCTGTCATCAAGAGTTTTGACATAGCTATAGAATGCTTTGTGAATGTCCTTGGAATTAGTGGCATTTTTTTTGTAGCTAGCTTTGGAGGATCTTATAAGGGATCTCAGCTTTTTACTGAGGCTGACCAGGGAGCTCCTCCACTCATGGGATTGTACTCACTTTTGCAACAGTTTCTTCCTTCTGTTGTACAGTTTGTTAATGGCAGGGGACCACCAGATTGGCTTCCTTTTTTTGGAGGATAGCATATTGGTTCTGTTTGGGATAGCATGATCCATGCACTCGTGTAAGTACTTATAGAGTGCATTTGTGTAGGATTCAGCAGTTGTAACTGTATTGTCCATCTGCATGGGTGTCATGCAGTTCACCACTTCTGTCTTAAGAAGCATGAAGTTGGCTTTGTAGAAATATTTTACTGTGGTTTTCTTAATGGGGGGTGGGGGCGGGATGTGGATATCAAGGGTGATTAGCTTATGGTTGGATTGGACCAACGAGGAGTTGATTTCAGGTGTGGAACACCGGTCACTCATGTTGGTAATGCCTAGGTCTAAGATATTGTAGTCCCTGGTGGGGGGGTGTGGATAAGCTGATCCAGGGCATTGGAGTTTATGAATTCCAGAAAGCATTGAGCTAATGAGTTGGTACACAAGTAGTTTTCCCAGTTAATGGTGGGGTAGTTGAAGTCACCCTTTAGTAGAGTGTTTGGTTGAACCCTAATAATTTCCAGTACATCAAGCAAAGAGGAGTTGGAATATTGGGGCATAGTGGGGGATCTGTAGCAATCTACAATTTGGATTGCAGTTTTTCTCAGTGTTAGTTGCACTTGGATAATCTCGGATGCATTGTACTAAGAAACTAGTCTGGAGGGGTGGATATCCTTAATGGATATGGACACACCTCCGCCTTGGGTGTTTCAGTCCAGGTTACATGGCCAAAAAGTGTGGTACGAGTTAAAGCCTGTTAGTGCAGGAGTGATCTCTGGAGTCCTCAGAGTCTCAGTCACTGCACAGATATTGATGTTCTCTATTACAAGGAGTGCCTCGAGTGAGTGCATTTTGAGATTTAGACTTTCAGCATTGAGTAGCATTACCCTCAGTTTTTGCTTGCCTGTTCCTGTTATGGTTTTGAATATGTTATTTGAGCCTTGCCTAATGAAGGCACTATAGGGACAGCAAGAGCCTTAGCCAGTATCTGGAATCCCAGGGGCGACAGGTGCAGGCCATCTGTGGCAAAGCATCATTGTCTGTCGACCATGTAATCCCAAGCAGACAGATACTGGATCCCTTTAGAATGACACCAGAAGCTTAGCCAATTGTTGGAGTCAATCATTTTGTCCTTGTACTGCTGTATCATTCTGGGTAATAGCAGAATACTACTCAGGGCTAGGGTCATACCTGCCTGGGCTACAAGATCAGAGAGCTCTTCCATGTCTCTTTTCATGTAGCCCAGGGAGGTACATCTCAGGTCATTCACACCAACATGGACAATGACAGAGTCATATTTGTACTTGTTGTGGAGTGACCTAAGTGCGTGGGTTATGTGGCAGATCCTGGTACCCACAGGCAGCTGACAGTAACTTTCTCCTTGTTTAGCCTGGTGAGTGGGACATCAGTGTGCCTGACTATAGAGTCACCTATGACTAGTGTGTTGGGTACGTTGTTTTGCCTTATTGGCTGTGGTTGAGTGGCACACTGAGTCTGTGGGATATATGTCACTGGGGTTGTGTTGGGGGATGGAGGCTGCTTGTGTTTCTGCTTTGGAGGTCTCTGTTGCTTAGACAGATTATTACTGAGAGCCTCCGTGAATGTTTTTGTGTTACTATGTGTGGAGTTTGGTGGTGTAGATTTAGTGAGGCTATGTGATGAGTGTGGTGTGGTGCAAATGTTTACCTTCTCCACATGACTGTCAAGTTCAGTCTTGGTTGGAGAGAGCTTTACCTCCAATTTGTCTAGATAAGTGCATTTCTCACAGGTTGTAATGTTGGGGGGTAGGCAGAGAGGGTTGTCTGTGTACATGAGACAATTTCTACATTGCCTTAAGATGCCCAGATTCATAAGATAGACAGGAGAGAACACTGGGAGCTGACCTTTGGACATGCCTGAATATAAAACTATTTTCCCCTGGATAAGTGAGGAAAGTGCATACAAGAGCTGTTTTACTCTAAGCAAGTGAGAAATGTACATTCAAAAACTGTTTATCTCTAGGTAATGAGGAAAATTGAGTGCTATAGTAATTAGTAGCTTATTTAGTGCTTACAAGTTCTGAACTAGTGCTGAGCATGAGTAAGCAATCCAGATAGGGTCTTGGATAACATAAACACACTGTCCCCCCAACAGCTACACAATCATACATCCATGTACAATACAGAGCCCTTGTAACCACAACTATGCAGGTACAAGCTGCACTCAGGCTGCATAGGACCTGTCCACATCCCAGGTTGTATCATACACATATGGCAAAACAAGTTGCTCTCCACATACACATCATGTAAAACATAGTTTCATGTCAAGCTGTGTACACACTGAATGGTGCACACCAACAGTTATCACAACCCACAAGGGGGGAGACACCACTGATAATGGGAAATACTGCACTACTACCCTGCTGAGTCTGGTCTGAAAGGCCATGAACCTTGATCAACTTATTTCATGTCAGCAGTACAGATGTAGATGACAGTAAGGTTGATTTCACACTGTATATCATAACCTTACCAGGTCAAAGGACATCATCACCCATCCTGTATTGCACCTACACTCAGTATACTAGATGTACATTCCTATGTCTCAGGAGTGTTTTGCAACAGGACTGCTGGCAGAAACAACACTACATAATGTGTCGGAATAAAACTTGCACATCACACCAGTGCCAGCTACAGTAAGACAGGGTTAATTCATTGTAATCCCCCTCATTGTGGCTTGTTAAACTTGATTTCTGTATTAGTAGCTGTATTTAGAGCACAACCAAAAGCTGTTTGCTGAATTTCCTGTTTGCACTTAATTTTAAATCGTTTTTTTCTTAAAACTTGCATATTTTCTGTCCTTGACCTAGCACTCTTGTGTGGGGTCATTTACTGCACTGTTATGACTTGATATTACTTGTGAACCTCTGCTATCTCTGTAAAAAACAAAAAAAAATCTTGCTTTTTTCCAACTTTTCTGAGATTTAAAAATGTTCAGTTACAGGCTTGCTGTTCCTGAACTGTTTGAAAGTTTCTGTGAGGCCATTTTGCTTGGGCTGAAGGAGGGTCTCTGTGTTCATCAGTGGCAGTGACTAACATTGAGCAGCTTCCTGCCCCCGTAGAGGTGGTTACTGATTTGAAACTGTAGTTTTATTGGCCACTAGGGGTCATTTCCATAACTCCTTCATCTTCCTCTCTTAAAACCTAGTTGCCTCGTGGTTTGAGCGTTTTTCAGGCTTGTTGGCTGTTGGTGAAGCACCTCCAAGAGGAAAAACGCTGAGAGAAGAAGGGAGCCACTTTTGATTTTAAGTATTTTTTCTCTGTTTATTTGCTAAGTTTTTCTGCATAGCTGCCTAGCTTGAGCATTTTCTGGCTTGTTAAACTTGATTTCTGTATTAGTAGCTGTATTTAGAGCACAACCAAAAGCTGTTTGCTGAATTTCCTGTTTGCACTTAATTTTAAATCGTTTTCTTAAAACTTGCATATTTTCTGTCCTTGACCTAGCACTCTCTTGTGGGGTCATTTACTGCACTGTTATAACTTGATATTACTTGTGAACCTCTGCTATCTCTGTAAAAAACAAAAACAAAAAAAATCTTGCTTTTTTCCCACTTTTCTGAGTGTTAAAAAAGTTCAGTTACAGGCTTGCTGTTCCTGAACTGTTTGAAAGTTTCTGTGAGGCCATTTTTGCTTGGGCTGAAGGAGGGTCTCTGTGTTCATCAGTGGCAGTGACTAACATTGAGCAGCTTCCCTGCCCCCAGAGGTGGTTACTGACTTGAAACTGTAGTTTTATTGGCCACTAGGGGTCATTTCCATAACTCCTTCATTTGTCCTCAGAGGAGTGGTTTAAGGCAGTAACTTGCAGTTTATTGGCCATTTTGGGTAATTTCCTGTCTTTCCAGCCCCTGCTATAAAGCACGCTTTTAGCGCATTAGCCCGATTAGCCGATTTAGCTTGCACACTAGGGCAGCGCCCGGTTAAGCAGGTTTAAACTATTCGGCTACCTAAAGTCCACTCTTCAAATTTTCCCTTAAAACTACCTTCCTCGAACTATACTACTGATCTAATCAGCGTATCCTATAATTAAAAGATCATCTCTACTTGACTCCAAGTAGACTATTCTCTATCTGTTAAACGTAGCACTTGCTCCTACAGTACTTATTACCTTGATACGACACCCTTGTCATAGGTAGTACCCAAAAGGCAACCCCCATTTCTCGGTCACCCATGTCCCCCGGAATCTTTTTTTAAAGTTTTTTGTCTATTCCTTCTAGCATGTCGAGGGATCAGTTGCTAGTGTCCTCTCCTGCTCAGCTGGTAAACCTGGGAATATTGAGGCAATGTTACAATTGCCTCATGTACACAGACAACCCTCTCCTCCTCCCACAAAACACAAATACATGCGAGAGATGCAACTATACGGCCAAACTGGAGGCTGAGCTCTCTCAACATAGGACTGGCAAGACCAGTCAGGAGGAGAAGGTTACCACACACACTATAGACCCAGTCTCACATAGTACCATTACAACCTCAAATCCTACACATAAACACACAAAGACATACTTGGAGGCTCTGATCAAAAATCTACCAAAACAGCAGAGGCCACCAAAGCAGACACCCAAACAACCACCACCTCAGAACACAACACCTGCAACACATAGACCTCACAGTCAGAGTGTCAAACAGTCACAGCTCTTAAGGCCAAACACAATGCCAGACACACTAGTCATTGGTGACTCCATAGTCAGACACACTGGCGTCCCGCCACCAGACTGAGTAAGGAGAAGGTCACAGTAAGCTGCCTGTCGGGCGCTAGAATCCGCCACATAACGCAAGCACTCAGGTCTCTCAACAGCAGGTACAAATATGACTCAGTCATTGTCCACGCTGGTGTAAGCGACCTGAGACGCACCTCCTTGGACTACATGAAAAGAGACATTGAGGAGCTCTCTGATTATGTAGCCCAGGCAGGTATGACCCTGACCTTGAGCAGTATCCTACCTTCACCAAGAATGATGCCACAATACAGAGATAAGATGATCAGCTTTAACAATTGGCTTAAACACTGGTGTCATTCAAAGGGGATCCAGTGTCTGTCTGCCTGGGATGACATGCTGGACAAGCCACGCTGCTTCATGAGGGCGGCTTGCACCTGTCACCCTGGGATTCGGATATTGGCAAAGGCTCTTGCCACCCCCATAGTGCCTTTTTAGGCAAGGCTCAAATTCTAAACCTACCACCCTAGAACACAAAAAGGAAAAAACTAAGGGTAATGCTGCTCAATGCCAGAAGTCTAAATCTCAAAATGCACTCGAGGCCCTTCTCAGTATGGAGAACATCGATGTCTGTGCTGTGACAGAAACCTGGTTCAAGGCTCCTGAGAGCACGCCAGCGCTATCAGGTTTTACCTCATATCATGCCCGCCCCAAAATCCAGACAATACCAAGAAAGGAGGGGTATCCATATTCATCAAGGACACCCACACCTCAAGACTGGTGGAACGCCGATGTATCGGAGACCATCCAGGTGCAATTAACCATAGGCAAGACTGCTCTGCAAATTGTAGCATGTTACAGGCCACCCTCACAAACTCAGGAACCTCACATGGCCTTCCTGAAAACACTAGAGGGATAAATGTATCACCAAACACCATCATACTAGGTGACTTCAATTACCCTAATATAGACTGGGAACACTACTCAAGCCCAAACACCCTAGCCCAAAGTTCCTGGAATTCATAAACTCAAATGCCATGGAACAACTAGTCACCATACCCACAAGAGGAGATAACATACTTGATCTCATCATCACGAACATGGGAGCACAATGTTCAACACCGGAGGTGTACCCCTCACTGGTGAGATCAGACCACAAACTAATCTCGCTGGAGGTCCTCATCCCACCCCCACCTGAAATAAAAAGACCACAGTAAAGAACTTCTCAAAAGCCGACTTCACACTTCTAAAGACTAGTGTGGTCTCCTTTAAGGCCCCGAGCGGAAAACAGTACTCAAGCCGCTGAATCACTTACAAATGCCTTCTACCAGCACCTGCAGGACTGCCTGGATAAGGCAATCCCAAGCAAAACAAAGACTCTTTGTACCAAAGGCAAGCGTCCAGTCTGGTGGACCCCAGCCATAAACAAACTCTACAACAAAAGGAGGAAGCTACTACAAGATAGAGCAAAATCCTTAAAAGGTAAGACACCCTTGATCACTATAAGTAAAAACTAAGAGCTCTCATAAAATCATCCAAAGCAAATTTCGAGAGAAAAATAGCTAAAGACTCAAAAGACAATCATAAGGCCTTCTTTAGCTATGTTAGAAACCTGGGAGGAAACTCCCAGATATGCTCAGAGCTAGTTCAAAATGATGTGAAGATTACTGATCCTACAGACATTGCCAACATACTGGCTGACAGGTTCAGTGCAAACTTCTCCCCTCCCCAAAGGAGAGATATCTATACCAAACGATTGCAGCCCCCAAACATCTCCAGCGCCCAAGTGAGAACTGCTCTCCAAAGCAAAAACACAGCATCCATGGGACCTGATGGTGTCCCCGGCTGTGTGCTCCATGAACTCAATGAGGAATTAAACCCACAGCTAGGACAGCTGTTTAATCAAAGTTTTACCTCTGGATACATACCCAGGGAGTGGCGCACTGCAACTGTGGTACCACTTCACAAAGGCGGTGCCTCCACCGACCCTGGAAATTACCGGCCCATTAGCTTGACAAGCCTTATCTGCAAAGCCATGGAGAGGATCATAATGGACCTCATAAATAAAGACATAGGGAATTTGCAGACTTTGGATCCAACCCAGTTTGGCTTTGTCAAAGGCAGATCATGCCTTTTAAACTTGGTTGACTTTTTCAAAACAGTCACCAAAGCCATTGATGAGGAAAGGCAGTCCATACAGCCTACCTCGATCTGGCTAAGGCCTTGATACAATACCCCACTGGTATCATTGAAAAACTCATCAGCTTAAATGTCAACCCATACATCACAAGATGGGTTGCAAACTGGCTGAGTGACAGAACCCACAGGGTCAGAGTTGCTGGCGCCATGTCAGACTCAAAGCCTGTCACAAGTGGTGTCCCACAGGGCTCAGTCCTGGGCCCACTCTTGTTTGGCATCTACTTTCAAGTACAAGCAAACACAGGAGGGTTATGGCTGACAAAGTTTGCAGATAACTGCAAACTGGGCGCCATAGTAGAAAACACATCTGACACAGATATCCTTCAGAAGGGTCTCACAGAAACGGATAACTGGTGCCAGAGCCACGCCTAAAGTTAAATGCCAAAAATGCATAGTCATACCCTTCGAAAAACAAGGTTACCCCTAGCTACCAAATAGGTGGCAATCCACTGAGCACAGAAGAAGTTATCAGGGACCTGGGGACCCAGGTTGATAGTAGTCTGTCATTCGACACCCATGTAGCTAAAGTAGTTAGGAAGACCTTCTACATTGCCCACCTTATCATAAAGGGATTCTCATCTAGATCAAGGGAGGTCATAGTCTCCCTTTACTCATCACTCATCAGACCAATGATTGAGTACAATGCCCCATTCGAATGTATCTGACCCGACACTTGCAGCAGCTGGAGAGGCCACAAAAGTTCCTCACCAAAAGGATAAAGGGTCTCAAAAATCTGTCCTATGCTGCCCGACTGAAAGAACTCCAGCTCTATTCAGTCGCCACCGCTGCTCAGAGGTGACCTTTGCCTAACATACAAGGCCATGTCAAACCCAGATTTGATGAATATGCTTCACCTCAAAAATCTAGATCCATCAGAGCCACAAGGGCGGGAGACTTAAACCTTGACACGGCTATTAATAGGACATGCTGGAGGGATAGATTCATCACCCAAAGACTCCCTATGCTGTGGAACAAAATCCCGGTACATGTGAGGCAGAGCACCTCGCTGGCCTTGTTCAAGAGAAATCTTGACCAATGGATGGGAGATCGCAGATATACCCCAGGGATTACCTCAGTGTCACTGCTCGACAGAGGCACAGCAAAATAATGGGTATAGTTCCCCATACTAAAGGGTGGCGTAAGCCACAAAACGATGGGCTAGGCTTGTAAATGCCCTCGGGCAGATAGCCTAGTATGAACCTATGAACCTATGAACCTATATACCACACAGACTAACAGAATGCATCTGCCTATTGAAGTATGTGAATGACTATGACCTAGGAGCAATAGCTAACTTAGAGTGTTGTGGACAACATTCAGAAGGGGCTTTGTGGGTGAAGTGTGTGTCATATGGCCACAATCCGACAGCCACATATTGCATTGTCACCCCTATGTTAATAACCCTGTACTCATGAACTACCACCTAGGCAGCAACCAACATAATGGACACTGTGTGTAAGGGATGCAGCTGGACAATTGTTTTTCCTGTGATATTTACGTCACCACACCTGTCAAGTAGTCATATGTGGCAACCCTAATCATGACAGGGTGCCATCCATAAATATAGAGATCATTGTCCAGAAATACTCAACACTCAAGTGACCCATATCAGATCACATATTTCCTTTAAGGGGTATTGGCCATGGTCAGATGGCCTACACCAGCCTTCACAATCCCCATCTCCACTATGTAGCATGATACCTACCCTGAATTAATCCATGTCCAACGTAGTGATGTTGGACATGCTACACTTACACATCCTGATCTCAAACATATACTTCATGGACATCCACCTTGGTAGTACAAGGATCACCACATGCTGGACAAATCCTTGTCCTATACACTTTACATACTCCTGCCATACTATGCATCCATGTCCAGCAAAGCTGCACATTGTCCCCCTCTCAGATATGGTGTGATGACTGCATGGTAAATGTATCATTAACCCTGTGGATCAGTTATGTGGGACTGCTTGACCTGGCCTCAGAAACCCACCTGTTGGCTACAGATAGGTAACCTTTCATCCTAGATCCTACTTTAATACCTCATTCTTATCCATCCTTAACCAACATGCCCCTGTACGCTCTATTAGAAGTAACACTAAACCTGCCCCATGGCTCACCAAAGAAACTAGACAGAAAATTCTCCTCAGAAACAAATCTTGGTCAAAATGGCACACTACCAGGAATCCAACAGACCACCAAACCTTTAGACAACTTAGGAATACCACTAAAAAAGCTATCCTGCTAGATAAAAAAAACTTTTACATCCAACTACAACAAACTAACCAAAGAAATCCACAAAAGTTTTGGTCCAGCATCAACAAACTCCTACACCCAGGCCAATCTATAACACCTTCCCCTCTAGGCTCTAACCAAGAAAACACAACACAAACTGCTAATGCCTTTAATTCTTTCTTTACAGATACCATTCAAACTCTACCTAAGCAATTATCTCCTACTTCCCCCAATCTAACCACCTCTTCCACTTTCCCTATTCCATTACTTCAGCTAAAACCAGTTCCCACATCATTTATTTGCTCTCTACTAGAAAAATTGAAACCTACCACCCCCTCTGCTGACCATCTACCTGCTGGGTACCTGCAAAAAGGTGCCAAAGCCATAGCCCTCCCCATTTCCATACTCATAAACAGAACTATATCCAAAGGAAATATCCCATCTATCTGGAAAATCTCACACATCATCCCCCTTCATAAAGGTGGTAACTCTATTGACATCTCAAACTATAGACCAATAGCCTTACTCTCTCCACTAGCAAAAATAATGGAAAAATGTGTCCATAAGCAAGTACTCACCCATCTAATTGATAATAACTTACTTGCCAACTGTCAACATGGATTTAAACCCAACCACAGCACCACCACAGCCCTCCTCTCCTTCACAGACTGTATAAATTCTAACCGTAATAACAATACCCTTTCCTCCTCTGTCTTCATTGATTTATCTAAGGCTTTTGATATGGTTAATCACCAGCTCCTTATTAAAATACTTAAAACTCTTTCTCTTGATTCTCTAGCATTACAATGGTTTAAATCCTACTTAGACAATAGACAACAAGCAGTACTATGGGAAGGTAACCTATCCTCTCTCCTCCCTATTTCCCTTGGTGTCCCCCAAGGCTCCATCTTAGGCCCACTGTTATTTTCCATTTTCATTAATGACCTCCACCTAGCAATCCCACATGCCACCTGCATTCAATATGCAGATGACTCCACTATTATTTGCTCAGCTAATACCCCTGCCGAGCTACAATCTCTTACACAAAATGCATTTAACACAGTGGAACAATGGTTTTTAAACCGTTGCCTTCTACTTAACCCTAAAAAAACCAAACTCCTACTCTTTACTCCTACTCGTAGATCTGCCCCTCTTCACTTTACTCTTACATCCAACAATGGGACTCTCATATCTCCTGACGTAACCACCAAACTTCTTGGAATAACCATAGATAATAATCTAAACTTCGACACACATACTAACATCACTATAAAAACAGTAAATAATAAACTGGGATCCCTTACAGAATCAAACCCTTCCTTACGCCTTCAACCAAAATTGCTATAGCTAGAACTCATTTAATCACTACCTTACTCTATGCCTCACCCATATACACCAATCTCTCAAAACATAACCTAAACAAACTTGCTACTGCCTATCACTCCATTGCTAGATTTGCCACAGGTTCTCCTTTTCATACACATCACTGCAACAACCTAAAACAACTAGGATGGCTTGAGTTTCAAAACCAGATACTATCTCAACAACTCATTATTATCCATAAGAGCTTGTACTACCCCACCTATACACCTATACTGACTACCCTCATCACCCACTATAACAATCTCAAGAACCTACGCTCCTCCAATAAGCCACTTATTACTATCAACAAATCCAACAACTCAGCTGGAGATTCTCTGTTCTCTAACTCCATAGGCAAACACTGGAACAAACTTCCCTCTGAACTCCTATCTCTGACCTCCACAAGACTCTTTAAACTAAGAATAAAACAATTTCTCAGTTCTCACTGGCTTTGTCCTTGTACTAACCCTGACTAAATATCTTCTCTGCTCCTAGCAAGAGTATATTCCGCCAATTTACATACTCTTGCTGCCTCTTAGATACATTTATCTCACTATATCATATGATACATTTCTATAATTTATCAACAGTATATACTTTCTGTTATCCTGCTACCAATTGAAAATTACTAATTTGTTTCTATTTCTATTGCGTTGCATATCACCTCAGCACAACCTAGGTATCCTTGTAATGTCAACTGAACCTAATCAGTATGTCTGTATTCTGCTTGACCCTTTTTAATTATTATTATAATTCTTTTAGTTTGAAACAAATTATTACAGTCATATATTGTGTATGTGAATGGCTGTAACTGTTTAGAGCTATTTTACTACTGTTATTTTGCTTTGAACTTATTATTTTTTACTGTATAAAGTTTTCTGTGCTGGAGCTTTTCTCCCCGGGCCTCTACTGAAAATTGATTTTATTCCAGTTAGACTAGCCCGGTCAACAAATGTAAAATAAATAAATAAATAAAATAGATTCATACATGGCCAAGGGCATGTAGCCTTCTAGTTGACTTTGACTGTACATGTTATCCATCCCTGCAAATACCATCAGGCTAGCCAATGTCCTATGTGTATCTCATGTACAACACAGGTGATACATGGCAGGATGTTGAACTGCTGTACAGTGCCATGTGTGTATGGCAAAACACATGCATGTAAAACCTTCCATGAACAAGTCTTCAGGGTAACAGGTCATGTCCGTTAAGGCAGTGTACGTCTTTATATGTGACATATATACTGCATCAAGGTCGACTGCATTAATGTGGACACATCCAGGCATGTGCTGATAGGTAAGAACAACAGTACAGGCAAACAGACATGCCCACATCAAGACAGCATCCACATGGAGTATGAGCAATGTAATCAGGTGACGCACACACATATATGGTGATAATATCCAATCACTATTGAGTGTCAAATGTGTGTGACACAAACATGTCAGTGGTGTCAGTGTCATGTAGATTTGCAAATACAACTATTTAATCATAATAAATGTGATGCACATGTATGTTCAGCTGTAGCTCTGTGAGTTACTGTGACCTGTCTCCATCATTATGTCTTCCAGGTATGCCACATGCAAGGCTACCACTGTATACCTGCTTGGAGGATGAGGCCCTCATCCCATACCTACATGACAATCATTATGTCCTGTTCAGCCATGTGCCACAGGATGCACAGCAGCAGGCTACCCTATGGCGAGAACTTTGCAGGAGGGATAATGATGTGGGTGGCCACAACCACACATACCAGCAGGTGTGCAGACACTGTACAGACCTCATTAGATGGGCGAAACAGTGTGCGAATGCAATCACCAGAGAACAAGGTGCAACAGGTGGTGGGCCACCAACCCAGCCCCCACTCACATGTACCGAGGTGCTACTGGCCAACCTGGGGACACCTGCAGAACAACATCCACAAGCCTTAGCTAATATCATGGAGGTGGGTGTCTCTCAACCACTGAGCCTGGAGTTGCCTGGTAAGTCACTACTGCACATATAACAACTATATTCCACATAGTTACATGTGTCACTGTACAATATGTAATGTAACATCATATGCAAGGCATGTATGCACACATGCCACATACTATAGTATGCTACTCTGTATATGCACACATGTGCATACTCCATAGTATAGTCTACTCTACTGGCATATGTGTTAAGATGCACATTGCACCCTGTAGCTATCATACAGGCATGGATAATGATCATACTGCTGTGTCACTCCTATTTAGGTACCTCTGGAGTTCCGCTGCAACAGCAGCCCGTTGCAGGTGAGACTGTTATTATTTATCAGGCATGTTAATGCACAGATCTATCTGCCATGTATCCATTTACCATATGTACACATAATGTATGATCCTGTCACAATATACAGGTCGGACCTGCAATGCATCACAATGGCTATCCATGTGCAATACTTGCAAATTATGTGAAACACCGGCATGAAACCTCACAAACTGTCATTGCCAGATGTGTGGACAGCTGTGCATACAATGGTGGAGGTGTTGTTCACTGTAGGGACATGTACTACAGATCAGAACTACACATACATGTGGAGAATAGAAACAGTACTACACAGTGAGCTGGAATGTGGCCAGCCCACAGGATTCACTGGTGTGGATTATACCCCTGCTATGAATGTCACACAATGTGATGTGCTATCTGACGTGTCCATGATATCTAGTGGGCTGACTGAAACACTGCCTAACTATCCTGAAAAACAAATCCCACATACCAAACATACCATCCTTTGTCTGCATAACCTAGTCGTCAGTGGAGCATATGACATCTATGGGTGTATGTCATATGGGACAACACAGACATGTGAAATAGATGCCCGTCACAACCATTTGGCCAACACATGTACACACATGGCCATGGAGGATGGCCAGAAACATGAAGCATCACACACAGTAGACATAATGTACTTGTGTGTACACCCTGTCGTACATTGACTCCACATGGTCCAACTATGGCCTTTGTGTAATGGTTATATTGCAGATGTGGAACACTAGACATCCTATAGGCCTGTGCACATCTTGTGTAGGTGTGACATCAATCCACCACATAAGATGTGTTGAACATCTTGAGCGTGTCACGACATGACAGCAGTCATCTGCACAGTATCCACATACATACATAGGCAACCACATCAGCCCACATATACAGTACATTCCCCTTGCTGGTGTCGGACATCACTGTCATCCTTGCTCCTCATATGTGTGTGTGTGTGTGTGTGTGTGTGTGTGTGTGTGTGTGTGGTACACAGATGTCATGGGGACATGGTGTACTGATGAGTTTGCCATGTCTGGCCATAGTTGCCAGGCAGCAGCAATATGGTTGCAGATGTGCAGGAGTGTCATCCGTATACCCTTCAGTGACCTGTGTCACACATTCCACATCATGGTTTAGTGTGTATATACTTCAGTCTTGCGGGTCACATTCCACAGTATATATGTATTGTATCTGAACACAGTCATGGCTATGAACTGTGTCTGTAACTCACACTGTATAGCAATAGAGACGCCTCGTGATTCCCTACAATGGCCATGCACATCAGCTAAATGTGCAGTATATCTGTAGGGTGTACAAAAAACACTGCCTTGGAACATCATTACCCCACTGTATATTTGACAGGACACCATTGTGTTACAGTTATGTATGAAATTACCAGCATGCACTTTGTAGCTTCCACATCACAGTTAGAAAGTCCCATGTTACAAACACGTCTACAGATCTACTGATCCAAGAGCATGATAGCAGTGTATTAAGCTACAAACACCTGCCTATCTCAGGATACATATGACAAACTTACAGCAGTATTGCATGCATTACAAAGTGTACTGACACTTCCTTTGGCAACTGTGCTGATATATGCACACGGGACGTCTTAACTGTTACAGGTGTCACGTGATTTACCTTCGGTGTCACCCTGACCACTGTCTAAATTGTGTGTGTTCCCCTTCAATTAACAAAACCATAGCTTAGCGGTTACACAGGTTATTGTAGGACTGCTTTTGACACACATGTGAGCTGTCCTCAGCAAACATCCATCTGCAAAGAAGCCCCACCACTTAGTTATGTCCACATCTGTCCATACCTGATGTGCATCTTTCCGTACTTTCAGCATATCACCATATACAGTTGGCAATGTTGAGGCTGCATTGCAACTGCATGATGTACTAAGACACACATCACCTGCAAACATCAGCAACTGCACACGCATGGTATCTGAAGCACACCACTACTTGTACATGTGTGTAGGTCCTACATTCCCGTCATTTGGGCATGTTTTTAGGCATTGCAATTGGTGGACATGTGTAATGACATACATGACACATGGACTGTTGTATGATATGATAGGTGTCATGGGTGACCAGTACAGAGGGACTGTTACCTCTGCCAACATTGATATCTCACCTTATGTACTGTTAACATTCAGCAGCCATGGACCTACCTTCCATGTGCATGTGTGTAATGGCTGTAGCCACCTGTCTGCAAAAAGGACAACAGCTATGCTATTTACATATATGTTGTTATGTGTGTGGCATGTACATATTCAGGGCAGGTCCATGTATGTCATATCCAAACATGAGGGTGTTTACTGGTGTACAGCAACAGTCATCTGTTAATGCTGTAAGTAATCGAGGGCCCCTGGTATGTGTACAGCTGACCTGGTTACAAACAGTGGTATCATTGCACTGCATAACACATGATGCAACTGTGTCAGTACAAGGGTACTCTGCACAGTTGATGTAGAGCTAGGTACAGTCCACTGGTCAAAGGTCACATGGTGTTGTACTATTATATGTCCTACCACATGTATGGATGTGTGTTGGTGGTCCGAGGGCATGGTGGTGTCTGAGGATTACATCCTAGAATGCAGCTTTTGACACTGTGACCTGCACCTGACTCATCTGTGATGCCTTTTGTGGGAGTACTGGTCAGTACATGTGAGTGGCCTTTATGTATGTGGGGACACCACCACCTGGAGCGGTCCTTACCTGTGCTATGGCCCACATGTCTGGTTCTGAGGTATATGGTGGTAGTGCTATTGTGCACTACAGAGCCTTCAGCCAGGTGTTCCTCACTGCCCAGATGTCAGTATTCCCCATTGTTGGAACTACAGTGAGCAGCTGTGATTATGAATGCTACACATCTAGCACTGGTTAGCATAAGCATACAATGCAGTTGTCCTCTAGGTGTCAGGGTGTTATCCTGTGTTTAGGACATTTGACATGGAATGGCACTATATGGGTGAATGCGACCTAGGTATTATCCCCACTCCTTTGAATCATGAATGCATGGGATATGTGACAAAGGTTTGTCTACTTTCAGTCATGTCATCCCAGAATGACAGACACTGGACAACCTCGTAATTACAGCAGGACATTGGCTCATTGTGTTGGTCAAGCAGTTTCCACTCCTAGCAAGACATCACTGCGAGTGGTAGTATTGTGCTTGGTATAGAATGGTACATCTAAGGTGATGGACAGCAGCAGATGTTGTGTATAAGACCGGTATCAGATATATGTAGAGTAGCATTCCTACTAACAATGACAACTACTAACACCAGAGTCCATTACAATGTGTTCTTTACATCTACCTGTAATAGCATGGCCACTGTGGCCTTCCATGTTTAGAATCAGAGTGCATCCCAAACAGCCCTGTGCTACCAAGTGTATGAGCATGCCCAGTATAACCTTGTGTAGATGGATACATAGTGCATTCCGAACAGCCCTGTGCTACTAAGTGTGTGAGCATGCCCAGTGACACCTTGTGTAAGTTATGTGCCTCTATGTGTATGGGCATGGCCATTGTAACCCTGTATAGTGATAGTAGTCGTCCATTCCACAGATGGGCATACTCCAGTTCAGGATGGATTCCTACATTAAACACACAGGTTCACAGGTATGTACATTTTAACTGCCAGCATCCCTGTTGATGTCCGCATTCCTAGAAGGTCATAATGACAAACTTGAAATATGTAGTCTCTGTGGCGCGACTTGTAACTATGTAGTATTGTAATAGTGATCTGTAGATAGGCAGGTGTTCTGATCCCTCCACTGGTGTGTGTGTGTCTGTCTGCCTGAGGACAGAATAATGCTTTTAGACTGCTCACACTCCATACAATTCCTATACCCAACTTTGGCAAGGCTGATGATGTCACCCACCTAGAAATACACCTCTGGGAGTACTGTGACCCAGTAATCCTGGTAGCATGTTCTGTAACTGCATAATACTGTAGAGTGATAAAGTAGTTAGGTTGGTGTTCTAATTCCAAACTTGCCAAGTGGTGTGTGTGTGTGTGTGTGTGTGTGTGTGTGTGTGTGTGTGTGTGTGTGTGTGTGTGTGTGTCTCCATCTGCCTGAAGACAGAATAATTCCTTTAGACTGCTCACACTCCATATAATTCCTATACCCAGCTTTGGCAAGGCTGATGATGTCACCCACCTAGAAATACACCTCTGGGAGTGCTGTGACCCAGTAATCTTAGTAACGCATTCAGTAACTGCGTAATGCTGTAGTGTGATAAAGTAGCTAGGTCAGTGTTTTAATCCCAGACTTGCCAACTGTGTGTGTGTGTAACTGCGTAATGCTGTAGTGTGATAAAGTAGCTAGGTCGATGTTTTAATCCCAGACTTGCCAACTGTGTGTGTGTGTGTGTGTGTGTGTGTGTGTGTGTGTGTGTCCATCTGCCTGAAGACAGAATAATGCTTTTAGACTACTCACACTCCATACAATTCTTATACCCACTTTTGGCAAGGCTGATGCTGTCACCCACCTAGAAATACACCCCTGGGAGTGCTGTGACCCAGTAATCTTGGTAGCACATTCGGTAACTGTGTAATTCTGTAGTGTGATAAAGTAGTTAGGTCAGTCTTCTAATGCCAGACTTGCCAACTGTGTGTGTCTGCCTGAGTGGGACAAGTACAGTGCTTTGTAGAGTATGCATTTTCTGTACAAATCACATGTCCACCTTTTTCAATCCTGCTGTTGTCACCCACCTAGGAATACACCTGTAGGAGTGCTACAACCCAGTATTTGCCATAACGTGTACCCTAAATGCGTATTGCTGCAGTGTGATATGGTAGTTAGGGGTCGAATACAGGACATGGCAAGTGTATGTGTTTGGCTGTCAGAGCCTGTGTAGAGGTGGCTTTGAGTGTTTAACAACTGAACAAGTTGGGGAGCGGATTTTGTAGTTTTCCTATATGGTGTCCATCTTATGACACATTGGCCACCTCACGAGGGGTATAGCTGTCAGTCAGCCAATTGGACTGTGTTGGCAAGCCATACCCTACATCTAGCAAAAGGCCTGGTGAACAAGGTATGCAACCCTACTAGTACCCGGTATATGTCTGGCTCCTATGTGCCATACACAAACATACTTGCCTAGGATATCCTGCTATGTTGCTAGTACCATGCACATTGATGACAGATAGCAGGCATGGTGTGAATGCAGTGGGCTGCAGAGGACATGGCACCCTGTACAGTGGTACAATAGGCACATAATTGTGGACAATGTGCCTTCACTATGTTCCCCACTGGATGCCTGCAACATATCTGGTGCCATCAAATGTGATCCACAGAGGCCATACAATGCTGTACACATGTGCCCTGTATGGACCAATGCCAATGACACCAGGGAATACCTGTATCATGCTATCAATACAGGTGCAGGGTGGACCTGCTGACTATAAGCAGGTTTTGCCACACCAGGCCAGTATTGGCATATCGGGGATAACAGTCTGTGTACACAACATGTGCCTGCCAAACCAGGTACACCTGTGCATGTCACTGTACAGTATTGTGGGACATGCACATCTCAGGCAATGTCCATGTGAAAGACTATCAAACACAGACATGGCATGCATTGCAAAGCTATGGCCATACACATTGTTAACCAGGATGTCAGGGCAGATCATGCAGTACCCATCTGTGTGGGACATTGCAGACACTACACTCCTGTACCACACTGCACACCATTGTCGGGTGGCGCAATGCCAAGGATTACCCCTCACCCAGCCTTGTACAGCCATCTTGTACAGACAACCACTACATACCCATGAAGCAATGCATACATGTATGTCAGTACTGGCACCTTGTGTCTGCGTGTATGTTATGACGCTCCCAACCACAGTCACTACCAGTTTAACCCTTGTTGGCATACCAACAGATGTCAAACACTTTCACATGCATTTGCCCATAGAACCTCCAGATATCCTTTGTGGTGCATGTAGTCCTGTGCATTATTGCAGTGTGGCAAACTAAGTAGTTAGATTGCGTATTTGTGGCCCTGGCAAAGACTGTCAGTGTGAGTCCATTAGAGAGTGTGGTTGTGGTGACAATGGCATCTGTCCACATGAACAGCCATGTGTGCTACACCTAATGTATGTCTACTATATCTCTGTTGCAGATGTCTCTCACCTACACATATATATGTTCTTACAGCACAGCAACATGTCTGCTTTGTGGCACATGTTGTAACTTCATGCACATGTAATAGTAATGACTAGTCAGTCAGGGGTTTGACCCCTGTACTGTAAGGCACATGGCAGACGATGCTTAGGGTTAAGTCTCCAAGCCCTTCTCTGGTGTACTTTGCCTATCCCTCCCACACACTCTCTGGTGGATGTGAATGTGTACACCTGCTCAGCAGCAGCATATGTATTGTAAGTGATGGACATGATCAGGTGATGGCCTCTGCACCTATTGCAGTCCTCCTCTAGCTGATTGTATGTGGCACAGCTGTGATAGTGTTCCCATAGCCTTTCACATGATAAACACAGTACACTATCTAGGAATATCATGTTGGTGTTTGGCCATGACAGTCGCTGTGAGTGACACCTGGATGTGGTGTTCTGATACGGCATCACAGATGATATCTGGATGTTCCTCAAACATCATGCACAGTGGAAAATAGCCTAAAGACAAGAGGGTGAAGTGCCACACAAGACTACAGCATGTAAGTGTAGCTATGCTGCATTGAGACTACTGCCTGTTCAACACAGACATGACAGTACTCTGTTCATGAGGGGACCCCCATCTGTAGGGCCATCTATGGACAGGTAAGTGTGTGGAACCATTTGTTTCCTGTGTTACACACTGAACACACATCTGTGCACAGCAGGAACATAGTGTCAGGATTGCAGACAGTACATGGTGATAAGGATGTGTTACTGCCATCATATCCCTGACTGGACATATGTCACATGAAACAGTGGTATGAAAGACATTGTCTGGGGTTCCCAGTGACAAGCCAATGATGGGCAACTGTTCATAGCTGCAGTTACACATCTCCTACACATTGTACAGATGTCATGCAGTATATATGCATGTGTTGTGCTCCCTCTGCAAATGTATACCATCTGTTGTGTCTGGTTAATGGTGATATCTATGCATACTGTTGTAGGTAATCCTGAATGCTGTTGTCTATCACTGAGCCATATCTGTGTTTAAACTGCAACACCATAGGCTGTATGGGTTGGGAGGTCCCGACAGGACCTCCTGTCCCACTTCAGCTGACCATGGCACCGGGCACCAGCACATCTGGGCCCCAGCCTTAGAACTTAACCTCTGTTGGCTCTGCACCACCTTCTGGTGGTACCACCACCGAGGATGGGGCATGTCCCCCCTGGGAGTGGGGCCAGACAGGAACAAGTCTGCTGTCGTGCAGTCCCAGACGTGGTGCATTGGGGGCTCACTAAGGGGTTCCAAAGCCAGATACGCAAGCTCAAGGGTGGAGTGTCACATTTACAGGGTAAGGCTGCCCCTCTTGAACAGCCCCCAGCACTGCCTCCTTTGCAGCTGTTTTGGTGCAGTGGCAGCTGCCCATGGCTGGGGACCTCCATCCCACTGTTCCCATAGGCTTGTGAATGCCGAGGTATATCCCCCCACATGTGTCATATACTGACTCTGTATGTTGTCCTGTCTGTGATCCTACCCTACATATCCTCCACGGGCATACCTACTCTCCTTCCCCCACATCCCACTCACACCCTATGGAAACATGAGGCAATCGGTTCCTAGGACAACATCTGCCCTATACATAGCTGTCCATTTCACACACGTGCCCACTGGACACATGTAACCCTTGTAATATGCATCATAGCATACTCTTGTTATCTTCACCCCTGTCCCTCAGGAGCACGATCCTGGTATGCACATCACTCCTAAAAGGTCCAGGTACATGTGATGAGGATGACCCCATTGTACACACAACACTACCAGTCCCTCTATGGTTACCCCATTTACCTTTATCATGATGATGATGTTGCACACAGTACTTTGCAAGAGTAGTGTTCTCACATAATGATTGGACAGGTACTGTTGTGTTAATGTACATTACATGCACAGAGTGATGTATACGGCCAATGTACAACTGTTTGCGTGTATGAATGACACATGTCTGTCTGAGGGAGTCTTGATATTACATAGGACAACACCACTACATAGTACAGGCATCGCTGGTGTTTCCCTTTTTATTTGTTTGTAATGCCTTGTTGCCACATGGTATGTTCCTGATATATCTCTGTATATGTATATACCTATATGCTGGACATAAACACTCACATATACATCTACATGATGGGATACATTCCTATACTGTTGAATGACTGCACTGTATGATGTGTTTGTGGTAATGTCTGTTGTCTGTATATCTGCCATGGCGTATTGGTAAATCACATTAGCTGTGTGTGCAGGGTCCTGGTTACAAGCCTTGCAGAGGCCATTTATGTTTTTGCAGGGCAGAACAAGGCCATTGGATATGGAGGGAGTAAGGCACATTAAAGCGGTTGTGAGCGGGTGTGCATGGGTTTGCATAGTGTTAAGCAATGTTAACCTCTGGTTACAGCTTCTTACAATCGGTTAGCCTCTACATTGCTTTACCAGTGCAATACTTGCATACTGGTAGCCAAGCAGGCTTACACTCACTTGCTCCCACATGTGCAAATGCACCATTGGTGCTTGCATCTGACACTGACACCGCTGGGTGGGAGTGAGGACCACAATAGTACCTTGTGATGCCTAGTACATTGGATTACATGCCTACTGTATCAAGAATGGATGCCCATTAGGCGACAGCATGCCGTTCGACTGTACGGAATCGGTGGCCTGTCCAGTGTTTTATTCATATTATTTGTGTGTTCCTCTTACAATCTGCACCCATCTGGCTGATACATGGGAACCAAGACTCTTCAATACAGACAAGTAATTGGATTTTGGGACCCACATCCATCGGCCGAGTTATGCTACTGCATACCTATTATAGGGTTGCCACCTTTTCAATTGCCCAGTGTGGGACTTTGATGTAGAAATATCAGATTTTGCAGGGCAAAACATACCCACGGCCAGTACAATGGAAAGAACTTCACTATTTTGCCTAAATAAAAGCTTATTCTTGTAGCATTATAGTTGCTTATCTGTTTCATAGACATAGGTAGGTACTAGGCTATTGACCCTAGTGCCTATATAAGTCTAGCCAAAAATGTACCCTGGCTTTTACCACCCAAGAAAATTATTTTCCTGTGCCCCTGTCAGCAGAGTCACAGAAGTGATCCTCAGGGTGAATTTCCTATCTCCCATCCTTTCTTATAACATTTAGGTGTTTCTGATATAAAATAATTGTTTTATGCAACTGCTACAGACAATATAGGAAAATATTTGTCCTAAAATCTCAGGACATTTGCCATTTTTTCAATTATTTTGCAGGACACAACTGCCCAAAGAGGGACTGTCCCTCGCAAAGGTGGACAGGTGGTAACCTTAACCTATTATTCTATCATCTTTCTAAGGTAGTCAGCGGACTATGCGCTTTGTCACTATCAGACCTCTCATACGAATAGGGAAAAATGAACACTGAATCAGGGACACTGCATAACAACATCAGGGACACATTTAGAATTTTGGTGCTATTAACCTCACACATTGACAGACCCAGAGCATATGTATTCATACACATTGTCTGAGGTACATGCTGTTTATGACTCTTAAATGTTGTCATTATTCATTACGTATATTCCACCACCTTTCCTCCTAATATCACTAGTTTTAGAAGGGTTTAGGTGGGACAGAGTTAGATTCTGAGTCATAATCAGGGACGTCCCTGGTAATCGGGGACAGTTCAATGGTATGGTCCCTATGTGTTCCCCCAATGGTTTACGGACTTTCTAGTGGATGTGCTCTTAGGGGTTGAGAGGTAGGGGTGTCTGCTATGCCCACATCGGAATATTACTTACATCCACGGGGCGGTTCTAATATGGCTGTGCCAGCCAACACCTGCATGCCTAGGCCCATAATTGCATACCCATAGTTGCGCTACCTGCCACTCCTCTACAGCACTCATCCTTACTGTGGGCAGAGGTGGGGTATAAACACACCACTACACACTGCCCCCTCTTCCTGTGTCGAGACACATGTCGTACGTTGTGTCTACCCATGTGTTATCAGGCTTGCACAACCTACTGGTCCGTGTACATCTACAGCCTGGTTGGATAAATCATTACTGGGACTGGCTCCGATCATTCATTTTTGGTTTCCCACAAGGGACATCGATGTCTGTGTTTCAAGTGTAAAGCTTGCAGATCTCTCCCACTGATAGTATCCTACCGGTGGTCTGGGTAGCAGTGGTGTGTTTACCTTTATTGTGTGTCTGTATGTCTCACCGGCCTAGCTGGGGGGGGGGGGTGATGCTATGTGTTACATGTTTGTTTATTGGACCTCCCACCAACATATGCCCGGCCTGTGAACATATGTTACTCGTAACTGCTGTATCATATCCTAGCTATATACATGTGTATATTAACTGTAACATATATATATATATATATATATATATATATATATATATATATATATATTCACTTTAGAAGCTCGAATTCCCAAAATCTCGAATTTCATATGGTCGAGACCAAAAGATCGAGTTTTGGAAACTCGAACTTCTAAAATGAAACCCAGAAAAAAAAAAGTCAAACATCACTTTTGTGCCCCCCACAACCCCCCTACTTAAATATACCAACTCCGAGATCGTGCTACAGTAGGGAAAATGGAAATCTCCCATATTGCGCTGTATGCAGAAGTGCAAAACAGGAGATTTCCCACTTCCTGTCAACACCTCAAAAAAGATAAAAACATTACGTACACACAGAGCGTGCAAGAAGCCTTGCCTCTGTGTGCACATAATGTTTTAAGGTAAGTAAAGTGTTATTTTTTAAAACTTTACATATTTGATTTACTGAAATGTCGATCATATGGTCTCGACCATATGACATTCGAGATTTCAGTAATTCTATTATGTAAAGTGCTTCCGTATATATATATATATATATATATATATATATATATATATATATATATATATATATATATATATATATATATATATATATATATATATATATATATATATATATATATCCAAAACAATGGTGTTGAATGCGCTCAAAATACAACCAATAATCCAAAAAAGAGCACAGAGTTATATATAATATAATATATATAAATAAATAAAAATAAAATAAATATTTAATATATATAAACACAGTATTCTGTGTAAGAACTTTAAGTGTTTCAAGTTTGGTATACTTGATTTTGTTAAAACTGATATGAGGGGAGGTGATTGGCAGAATATATTGTACAAAAAAGAGTTGATGTGGCAACTTTGATTGGCGGCTGATCACCCTCCAGGCATAAACGAACATATTTCCATAATGCCTATATTAAAGGAAAAGGCAGAATCAGTTTAAATATGTATATTATTATTATTATGTATTTATTATTATATACGATTTTTAAATATAATTTTTCATATATATCTCATATATATAAATACAAAAATAATTTTTATTTTTATTTTTATTTTTATTATACAACAAGGATCTTTACTCAATAAATGTATCAACAGGGGGTATATATATGTATATACAATGTTTTTTACCTATATTCAATTATTTTAGTAAATGAATTGACTGAACTCATTACTTATTTATTTTAATGTTTTGATATTCATGAGAAGTGTTATTTAATGTTGGGCATTGGTTAACTTTGCACCAATGATTTTAAAGTTTTGACTATTTAAACTGTGGAGTTTTAGGTTAATTGTTCTGAAGAAGTCATTCAGTTTGATGAAAGCCCTTAACCTGTGGATAACTTTTTGTTAACAAATTTCCTTCTGTGGACTCGCAACGCTGTGCTCTTTCTTGGATTTTATATATATATATATATATATTTACATTAATATATACAGACATATCTGCATATGTATGTATACATGTATATTTATATCTTGCTGTATATATATATATATATATATATATATATATATATATATATATATATATATATATATATATATATATATATACATATATATATATATATATATATATATATATATATATATATATATATATATATGACATATGGGTCTATGGTTGTCTGCATATGTATCTATTCATATGTGGGTATGTATCTGTATTCTTTCTCTCTATGTATGCATTTGTACTACGGCGAAGGAGAGGCATATCTCTATGTCACTATGGATAGATATATACATACATAGCTCTACATATATACATCTACATCTGGTTATTCTGTTCCTTGCCATATAGATTACACTTTGCTTTAGTAGGTCTCGCAGTGGGTGTGGCTGCTCGTTAGGCAACGCCTCTGCCCAACGAACACATTCGCTTGCATCCCTAGAGCTGTCCATATTGGCCAACATCAGCCAACACCTGCACACCTAGACCCATAAGTAGCTACCCATAGTTCCCCCACCATTGCCTCCTCAACAGCACCCATCCTTACTCTGGGACCTTTTCAGATCTGGACACACCAATACATGCTGCCCACTCTCCACTTCACGGGACCCGTTTCATACAATTGTCTCCGCCCATCGGTCATCAGGTTTACCCACACTTGTATTCCGAGTCTGTATACACCGTGGACAAAATGGACAATCTATCACATTTGTACGGTTTGGCCAATTTTTGGGGTGTCTGCAAGGGATGCTCCAGTATGTGTTTCATGATTAGAATCCACAGGTGCATTGTGTAACCCCCCGGTTGTATCCTGCCTGTGGTCTGGGGAGTAGTGGACACTTTACATTGATTGCGTGTAGATTTCCTGTGTCTGGCTGTGGGGGGGGGGGGATGGAAGGGCGTGCTGCGTGTATCATGTTTCTTGCCTGGACTCCTCACTTCTATTAGCATAGCCTGTGAACATATGTCATTCCTGTGTGCTGTTTCCTATCATAGCTGTATATCTCTGTATATCTACGCACACACACACACACACACACACACACACACACACACACACACACACACACACACACACACATATATATATATATATATATATATATATATATATATATATATATATATATGTATTTATGTATGTATAAATGTACATATATGCGTATATATATATATATATATATATATATATATATATATATATATATATATATATATCTGCATATATATATATATATATATATATATATATATATATATATATATATATATATATATATATATATATATATATATACATACATATATTTATATATTTATATATATATATATATATATATATATATATATATATATATATATATATGTGAGTGTGTGTGTGTGTGTGTGTGTCTGTAAACCAATACATACCCCACGCATATGCACTTACACAGGCGTAATGGTGTTTATATATGCTTCACCTGCATACTAGTGCCTTATTCATTATGACACTGACACTTCACTGCAGTTATCTTGTAATCGGTATTTATCACGTTATACAGTGGACAGATGTTGCAATATGTTCATGTATGGATTACCGATGGTAATTTGACTGTGATATAGTGTGATTCAGTTTGAGAATGTCTGTTCGTTAGGGGGTTGCTCTAAAGAATGCACTATTGCTGTGCTGCTCCATATGCATATATACCCATATACCCATGGCTCCTGGTTCCACAAACACAGCCCAATGCCTCCCTAACACTGCTGTTATCCATTCTCCTGTTGGATTTGCCGTGTATTGACACCACTACACACTGGCCACACCATACTCCTATAGAGCCATCCCATTGGTTTACTCACTCCACGTATCCTCAGACCTCCCGTACGTTTAGTCTGCAAACTCTGGTGACATGAGTGACCAAAGAATACTATTTGCAATTACTGGGTTGCCCCACATGGAACACGCATGTGTTTATGGCAAGATTAGACTCTATACTTTATTACATCCTTACTCCCGTTAACATGACACAACAATTCATTAATATGTATGACTATGCGGTATCACACACGTTACACATGGGAGCCTAGTTATGTACGTGTTCAACGTATTTCTTTTACAGTTAGACCAGTTAAGTACTTGTCATTGCCATACTGGGCAGATCACAGGATGGATTCCATGTGTGGGGAAGCCCACACATCTGATTATCGTCAGCACAGCACTGACTTTGGACACTGTACACGCCTCTGCGTTCTAGCAGTTTCTTCCCATCCCTCTTCTGCATAGCCTATTATTCCATCTACTGTCGATGTTTGTATGTGCACATTCCTATTATTTATGTCTACAAATGGAATGCACTTCTACATATTGTTGTCTACGTGTGTATGTATATATACCTATTACGAACTCGCTGACCTCCACGGGGTGATCCAATTAGAAATGGGATATCTAACCCTGGCACGCCTGGATCCATAATTTCATACCCATAGTAACTTCACCCCACCTGTGTTCAACTTACATGCATAACTTCCATTATCCACTTGTTATCGCAGCCATGACACACCTCCTAACATTGCCCTCTCCAGAGCATTAGGGGCCCTATACATACGTTGCCCCGCCTCTTGTATTCTCAGGCTCTCCCACCATTTAGTCTTTGAACATACCTGCCCTTGCTAGGGTTATAGATTACGGCCTTATGTGCTTTACAATTTTTGGTAGTCCCAGCAGGGACTACTCTCTGTCTGTGTGTAAAGTAGACTTAGCAATTCAACAATGTTACTTCCACTTGTAAAATCCTGCCTGTGGTGTGAGTAGCAGTGGTCTGCTCACTCCTGGGCAGCTTTTTATGACATACGCTGACAGCACTATATAATACCATAGTTGCTGTTGATTCCCTTCACATCCCTTGTCTATGCTTTATTGTTACAATGTTCATTCTTCATATATATATATATATATATATATATATATATATATATATATATATATATATATATAGTTATATAACATTCTATGAACACCTTCAGGAATGCATGGATCATGCAATCCCAAATAAAACCAAGACCCAATCCTCCAAAGGCAGACGTCATGTCTGGTGGACCCCAGCCATAAACAAACTATTCAATAGAAGGAAGAAGCTACTACATGATAGAGCAAAATCCCAAAAAGGGAAGGCATCTCTGATGAGTATTAGCAAAAAACTATGGGAACTCATAAAATCGTCTAAGGCCAGAGAAAAATTGCACAGGACACTAAGGATAATCACAAGGCTTTCTTTAGTTATGTTAGGAACCTGGGTGGGAATTCCCAGATATGCTCAGAATTAGTCCAAAATGACAAAAAATACACCAAACCCACAGACATTGCCAACATCCTAGCTGACAAGTTCAGCGCAAACGTCTCCCACCCTCCCCACCAAAAGGGCAAATATCTATCCCAGCAGAGTGCTGCCCCCCTGACATCTCAGATGCTCAGGTAAGAGCCGCCCTCTCCAAAGCAAAAAACACAGCATCAATGGGACCAGATGGTGTCCCGGGCTGTGTCCTACATGAACTCCAAGAAGAGCTAAACCCAAACATAAAACTACTGTTCGATCTCAGCCTTACTACAGGATATGTATCCAAAGAGTGGCGTACAGCAACAGTGGTCCCTCTCCACAAAGGTGGTACCTCAACGGATCCTGGAAACTATTGCCCCATAAGACTGAATAGCATGGTCTGCAAAGCTATGGAAAGGATCATCATGGACCTCATAAATAAAGATATTGGGGACCTACAGACACTGGATCCTAACCAGTTCGGCTTTGTTAAGGGCAGATCCTGCCCCTTAAACCTGGTCGATTTCTTTGAAACAGTCACCAAGGCCATTGACGAGGGGAAGGTGGTCCACACAGTCTACCTGGACCTCGCAAAAGCCTTTGATACAATACCCCACTTGGGCATTATAGATAAGCTCACCAGCTTAAATATAAACCGCTGTGTCACTAGATGGGCTGAAAACTGGCTTAAGGACAGAACCCACATGGTTAGAATTGCTGGAGCCATGTCAGACTCCAAACCAGTTACAAGTGGCATCCCACAAGGCTCAGTCCTGGGACCTTTCTTGTTCAGTATATATTTCTCGGAGGTACAGGCCAACACGGAAGGACTGTGGCTGACCAAGTTCACAGATGACTGCAAACTGGGCACCATAATCGACTCTCCAGCCGACACAAACATCCTCCAAAAGGGCCTCATAGAAACAGACAACAGGTGCCAGAGCCATGGCCTCAAGCTAAATGCCAAAATGTGTATAGTCATCCCCTTTGGCAAAACAGTGCCACAAATTACCACATAGGTGGTAATCCATTAAGTACGGAAGAAATAATTAGGGACCTGGGGACCCAAGTTGATAGCAATCTCTCATTTGACAACCACGTGGCCAAAGTGGTTAGAAAAACATTTTATATAGCCCACCTAATCATGAAGGGATTCACATCTAGATCTTGGGAGGTCATTGTGCCTCTTTACTCATCCCTCATCAGGCCCATAATTGAGTACTTAGGGCTAGTTTTGATAAGCATGAGGTTATTAGTTTTCTCAGTTTTTGAATGTGTTTGATTATAAGGGAAACTTTATGATTGTGCTCTGTGGGTAATAGGTATGGTGGGAGGGTTACTATGTTAAGTTGTAGGGATGCTTTACGTTTGAGTAATATAGTTGGTAGAATATGTGGGGAGTGCATAGGGATGGTTCTTGAGCTGGTGGGAGGGGAGCTGAGTGTGGGTGAGACATGAGTGGTGGTGTGAGTAGTAGTACAGTGGTAGTGGTTGAGTGGGGGAATGATGGAGCTTTGGTAGGATGTAAGATATGCAAGGAGAGTGCATGCAGTGAGCATAGAAAAGGTATGCTTGTACATGTTAGTTGAGGAGGTGTGATAGTAGTGGGAAGATGGAGGAGGTAGTGTTGGGTTAGTGCTGTGGTTGGCTATTAGAACGATGGGAGGGGTTTGAGTGCAATAAAGGTGGGACCACCAGAGGCGGGAGGGAATAGGGGGCAGGGTGGGGAGCGAAGCGGGTACAGACCCTGTTAGTTGCTCATATGAGGGGCTGGAAACAATCACAAAGCAAAGACAAGTATGTGTTAAGAAACCATCACAATTGACCAAGGACTGCTCTGAAACTGTAAGTCATTTCTTAATTTCTCAGGTGGAAAAACAGGATAACCTTGTATCAGTAGGCAACTGTGGTCATAGTTTAAATTTACAGACACACAGTATTGATCAGTTATGGATACTATTTGCTAACAGAACGGAATAAAATAAAGTGGAAGATATGTGTGTTTCTTTCCACTCCGCTAACTAGCTTGATTATAGCAAGCTCAGATGCTCATAAGCCAGTACTTATTATACAGCACAAACTTCTTCTTCTTGTAACATTTGTTAATGCCTGGTATGCACTTCACAGATAAAGATTCTAGTTGTCTACTGTTGTACTATGTTCTTCATCTGTAAATATGTTGTAAGTAATTGCTATGTTAAATTGTTAATCGCTATGTAATCCAATGTAAATACTGTCTGTTTATTTCAACTGTGGAGCTTTTCTCCCAGGGCCTCCGGTGAAAATGGACCTACGTCCAGTCGGACACTCCCCGTCAACAAATTTAAATAAATAAATAAATAAATAAGTACAATGCCTTTGGGATGTACCTTACCAGACACCTGCAGCAACTGGAAAGACCCCAAAAGTACCTCACCAAGAGGATCAAAGGGCTCAAACAGATGCCATATGCTGCCCGGTTAAAGAAAATCCAGCTCTACTCAGTGGCATACCACCTGCTCAGAGGCGATCTGTGCCTGACGATAAAAGCCATGTCCAACCCAGAATTAATGGACATGCTGCACCTCAGAAAATCCAATCCCATCGAGCTATGCTGAAAGACTTGAACCTCAGCACTGAAATATAGGACATGCTGGAGGGACAGATTCATAACCCAGAGGCTCCCTTCACTCTGGAATAAAATCCCAGTCCAGGTTAGGTAGAGTCCCTCATTGACTCTGTTCAAGAGGAATCTTGATGAGTGGAAGGGAGATCGAGGGTTTACCCTGGTATCACTTCTGTGTCACTGTTAGACAGAGGCACAGTATACTAACCTCGAAAAAGGGCATAGCAAAATTAATTTAAAATGGGTGGCAAAAGCCAAAAACACTCTGGCTAGGCTTATAAATGCCCTAGGGCAGATAGCCTAGTATGAACCTATGAACTTATGAACCTATATCTATCTATCTATATATATATATATATGTATGTATGTACATATATATATATATATATATATGTGTGTGTGTGTGTGTGTGTGTGTGTGTGTGTAAAAGCAGGTGTGTGTATATATATATATATATATATATATATATATATATATATATATATATATATATATATATATATATAAAAACATCTGTACATACGTATATACATTGCCTATGCTGGGCGATGCTTACACACGCGCAAGCACACTTGCATATGCTTACTGTTTGTGATATAGGTTTACTGCTGCTTATTTTTGCTTACTTGTGCCTTATTCATTATGACAGTGCCAGCTTGATTGAATGGATCTGGTTAATAGTCCCATGTGATACTCACATTCACTTTTACATGTTATAATGTCGGTTTTACAGCAGAACAACATTCATTCCACAAGGAAAATGATATGTGCTATAGTCGAACTTCAACCGTGAATGCCTGTTCGTTAGGCGGATGCTCTAAGCACTACAGCATTGGTGTTCTGCTTCATTTATATGTATAACCATGGTTCATAGTTACCAGAATACATGCCTCAACACTTCACTAACACAGCAGGCATCCATTCTCCTGTTGGAAAAACCGCACTATTGCCCATGCGTCATTCCCTACTGCTCTGGACCCGTGCCGCATGTTGACTCACTTCAAGTATATTCAGACCTCCCAAGCCTATAGTCCTGGCACATACGTTTGTATGGCTGTCAGGGTGTTCATATGGTCATCTGGGTTTAGACTTGTCCAACTGGGGACTGGGACTGCCCTGTACCTGTTTGAAAAGTCAGATTTAGCATGTGGACAAGGTTACTCCCACTGTTAGCATCCTACCTGTGGTAGAGATGCAGGGATTTAGCCCACCTCTGGCCAGTTTAATATATCAGCACTAGATAATACAGGTGTTCCGCTGCTGTTTTCCTTCGCATTCGTTATGAATGTTTTCGTGTGCCCATGTTTGTTCTGTAGCTCTATATATATATATATATATATATATATATATATATATATATATATATATATATATATATATATATATATATATATGTATATAGATGTGTGTGTGTGTGTGTGTATATATATATATATATATATATATATATATATATATATATATATATATATATATATATATATGTATATATATATACATATATATATATATATATATATATATATATATATATATATATATATATATATATATATATATATAAAATGTGTGTAATGCACATGCATATACATCTATATAATTTAATTACTTTGATCATACTGTTGAATGACTGCTGTCTGCTATATTTGTGATAACATCAGAGTTAGGTATAACTGCTGTGGCTTAGTGGTGAATCACATTGATTGTGATGTGTAGGGTCCTGGCATCGGGCCTGGCCGATGTGGTTTATTGTGTTTCTAGGCAGAACAAGGGCTGTTGGACAAAGGGTGAGTACAACACTTTTTAGCAGCGGTTTTCTATTTAACTGCCGTTTCACATCACGCAAACACCTTCTGCATTCTTACTATGATACGTCACCCCAGTTCACATTTCATTGGTATTATATCGTTATACAGCATAAAATTAGCAGGATATGCTCGTATATGGATTACACGTCATAAATGGTGTGTGCTGTAGTCAAACCAGCAATGTCTGCTTGATAAGCGGATGCTCTAACCACTACACTATTGCTGCGCTGCTTCATTTGCATGTATAGCCATGGTTCATAGTTACCAGAACAAACACAGCACAACATCAATAACAAGGCAGTCATCCATTCTCTGGTCAAAATAAAGCACACCACTACACATGCACCACTCCCTACTGCTCTAGACACATCCTGTATGTTGGCTCACTCCAAATATATTCAGACGTTATGTTGGGGTTGGATGTCTCAGTTCAGGCCAGACCATTACGTGGGTGTGAGCTGGTAACATTTCTGTACATGTGTATCTCACATTTTAAGGTTCATATGTTTGTGGGATTGTGTTCTGCAGTATGGCCTGTCAGGGTGTATTCCAGATGTGAATGTATGTTCTTTGGTTTCCTTTCTGATTCACCCGCTGCTCCCTTGTACACCTCAAGTTCACCTATTGTACATCCGACCCAGTTTCCCCTTGACGAATTATGATATTACCCATCACCCCCCTCATATTCCACACACACCATCTGTCCATTCTCTGGTTGATGGCCCATGGCACGGACAACAGAACACATTGCGTACTCTACATATCTCTGGTACCAATATGGTTGTGAGGACAACCCTAGCATATTTGATATTCCACATGCTGTACTTCATGCACATAGGTGCACGCAAATACTTATCTTTCATGACAAGGTAGGTAGACCCGGGTAATACCCATTCATCTTTGGGCCATCCAGACAAGGATGACTTGGACTGCGAATGGGCAGATATTGAGCGAATGCTCTGATCATTGGTAGGGTTGCCACCTTTTCAATTGGCCAAAGTGGGACATTTTTGGGACACACATCAGATTTTACAGGCTGACACATACCCATGGTCAGTACAAAGGATAGGACTTTACTTTTATGCCTTGATGGAAGCTTATTCTTGTAGCAGTTTAGTTGCTTATTTTGTTTCTTGTAACATTTAGGTATTTTAGATACAGAAATAACTATTTTATGGAACTATTACATAAAATACGGGACATAATTATGTCCTACAATTGCATGACATTTGCCATTTTTAATATTTTTGGTAAGGACATAACTGCCCAGAAAGGGACTGTCCCTCACAAAGTGGGACAGGTGGTAACCCTAACCATTGGGCTAGACTTAGCAAAGGGCAGCGGTGCACAAACATGCTGCATTTTACTTCCACTTGGTATAACAATCAACACTACAATGAAATACGAGCACGGGGCTTTAAATGACATTTGTTCAAGGGACGGGGCTCAATATTCAGCTGCGTGCCTTTGTATTTACTTTATATTTTGGTGTTTGCAAAACTGTCTTGTATGCTTTGCATACATTTCAGTATCCATGGACATGGACAGGAGTGATTACTATTAGAGGCAGGCTGTACTAGTCAGCATTTTAGGTTGCGTGTCTGCAGCTGACATGTTCACACCTCCGTGAAACACATAGACACACCCCCTGCACTCGCGCATGTTTCCTATGCCTGTGGACATTGTGGCAGCGCACCTTCATTAATATGCATATGGTGCTGCTGCTGCGCCATCTCTATGCTGCACGGTCGGCGCAAGGCTAATGCTGTCCTTGCTCCGAGCATTATGAATCCCGGGGATTCTTTTTTTTGAGTTATCCAAAGACATTTAAGATTACCCTGTGAAAGGTACCTATAACTGTCATTATAATTACCCTATGCAAGGTACCTATGACTGTCATTCTAATTACACTGTGCAAGGTACCTATGACTGTCATTCTAATTACACTGTGCAAGATACCTATGACAGATTCAATAACACCTACACTGTGTACAATAAGTGTGTACTAACTGTGCACAATCTGTCATCAAGAAAAACCCTACCACATTTTTTGTGCTTACTAGTCACTCAGAAAGTTTACGCTAAGTGTGCATGTAGTCTACACTTTGTGGTAACCTTCATCAATCCTCAGTATTTAATGCTGCAAGAAAATCGGTAGGAAAACTAAAATTGGGAGGAAGAAGGTGTGAATTGTGCTTGTGTTGTCTGTTCACTCAGAACAGTGTACACTTAGTGTCGGCATTTATTTCCATCAGTGGTAGTACTGCAGAGCAAAAACAGAGTAATAGGAGGTTTATGTTGTTGCATTTGTTGATAAAGCGTTGTCTTTCTCCAAGCTGGACTTCCTTGCAGGGATGGAAAACTATAACATCAACTGGCTATTTACTGATGTCACTGTGTTTCGTCTCTTTCATTGGGTCTTCATATTTTGAGCTATTTAATGTGTCAAAATCACAAAGTACTTTTTAATGTTTAATGGGACCTGCCATATTAATGTGTTCTTAAAGGTTCCTTTTCCAGAATCCATTTCAAACCCTGTTTAAATCAGTCATATTATATATAGGGAAATATATTTTTTTAACAGTCATGTAAATTAGAATGACAGTCATAGGTATCTTGCACAGGGTAATTAGAAGACAGTCATAGGTACCTTGCACAGTGTAATTAGAATGACAGTTATAGGTATCTTGCACAGCATTATGTGTAATTAGAAT
>NC_056745.1:1342747256-1342852256 GCF_019279795.1 Protopterus annectens
AAACCCCCAAAAAAGCCCAATGCCTCCCTAACACTGCTGTTATCCATTCTCCTGTTGGATTTGCCATGTATTGACACCACTACACACTGGCCACACCATACTCCTATAGAGCCATCCCATCGGTTTACTCACTCCACGTATCCTCAGACCTCCCATACGTTTAGTCTGCAAACTCTGGTGACATGAGCGAACAAAGAATACTATTTGCAATTACTGGGTTGCCCCACATGGAACACGCATGTTTTTATGGCAAGATTAGACTCTATACTTTATTACATCCTTACTCCCGTTAACATGACACAACAATTCTTTAATATGTATGACTATGCGGTATCACACACGTTACACATGGGAGCCTAGTTGTGTACGTGTTCAACGTATTTCTTTTACAGTTAGACCAGTTAAGTACTTGGCATTGCCATACTGGGCAGATCACAGGATGGATTCCATGTGTGGGGAAGCCCACACATCTGATTATCATCAGCACAGCACTGACTTTGGACACTGTACACGCCTCTGCGTTCTAGCAGTTTCTTCCCATCCCTCTTCTGCATAGCCTATTATTCCATCTACTGTCGATGTTTGTATGTGCACATTCCTAATATTTATGTCTACAAATGGAATGCACTTCTACATATTGTTGTCTGCATGTGTGTATGTATATATACCTATTACGAACTCGCTGACCTCCACGGGGCGATCCAATTAGAAATGGGATATCCAACCCTGGCATGCCTGGATCCATAATTTCATACCCATAGTAACTTCACCCCACCCGTGTTCAACTTACATGCATAACTTCCATTATCCACTTGTTATCGCAGCCATGACACACCTCCTAACATTGCCCTCTCCAGAGCATTAGGGGCCCTATACATACGTTGCCCCGCCTCGTGTATTCTCAGGCTCTCCCACCATTTAGTCTTTGAACATACCTGCCCTTGCTAGGGTTATAGATTACGGCCTTATGTGCTTTACAATTTTTGGTAATCCCAGCAGGGACTACTCTCTGTCTGTGTGTAAAGTAGACTTAGCAATTCAACAATGTTACTTCCACTTGTAAAATCCTGCCTGTGGTGTGAGTAGCAGTGCTCTGCTCACTCCTGGGCAGCATTTTATGACGTACGCTGACAGCACTATATACTACCATAGTTGCTGTTAATTCCCTTCACATCCCTTGTCTATGCTTTATTGTTGCAACGTTCATTCTTCATATATATAAATATATATATATATATATATATATATATATATATATATATATATAGTTATATAGCATTCTATGAACACCTTCAGGAATGCATGGATCATGCAATCCCAAATAAAACCAAGACTCAATCCTCCAAAGGCAGACGTCATGTCTGGTGGACCCCAGCTATAAACAAACTATTCAATAGAAGGAAGAAGCTACTACATGATAGAGCAAAATCCCAAAAAGGGAAGGCATCTCTGATGAGTATTAGCAAAAAACTATGGGAACTCATAAAATCGTCTAAGGCCAGCTTTGAGAGAAAAATTGCACAGGACACTAAGGATAATCACAAGGCTTTCTTTAGTTATGTTAGGAACCTGGGTGGGAATTCCCAGATATGCTCAGAATTAGTCCAAAATGACAAAAAATACACCAAACCCACAGACATTGCCAACATCCTAGCTGACAAGTTCAGCGCAAACTTCTCCCCCCCTCCCCACCAAAAGGGCAAATATCTATCCCAGCGGAGTGCTGCCCCCCTGACATCTCAGATGCTCAGGTAAGAGCCGCCCTCTCCAAAGCAAAAAACACAGCATCAATGGGACCAGACGGTGTCCCGGGCTGTGTCCTACATGAACTCCAAGAAGAGCTAAACCCAAACATAAAACTACTGTTCGATCTCAGCCTTACTACAGGATATGTATCCAAAGAGTGGTGTACAGCAACAGTGGTCCCTCTCCACAAAGGTGGTACCTCAACGGATCCTGGAAACTATTGCCCCATAAGACTGAATAGCTTGGTCTGCAAAGCTATGGAAAGGATCATCATGGACCTCATAAATAAAGATATTGGGGACCTACAGACACTGGATCCTAACCAGTTTGGCTTTGTTAAGGGCAGATCCTGCCTTAAACCTGGTCGATTTCTTTGAAACAGTCACCAAGGCCATTGGCGAGGGAAGGTGGTCCACACAGTCTACCTGGACCTCGCAAAAGCCTTTGATACAATACCCCACTTGGGCATTATAGATAAGCTCACCAGATTAAATATAAACCCCTGTGTCACTAGATGGGCTGCAAACTGGCTTAAGGACAGAACCCACATGGTTAGAATTGCTGGAGCCATGTCAGACTCCAAACCAGTTACAAGTGGCATCCCACAAGGCTCAGTCCTGGGACCTTTCTTGTTCGGTATATATTTCTCGGAGGTACAGGCCAACACGGAAGGACTGTGGCTGACCAAGTTCTGAATGACTGCAAACTGGGCACCATAATCGACTCTCCAGCCGACATAAACATCCTCCAAAAGGGCCTCATAGAAACAGACAACAGGTGCCAGAGCCATGGCCTCAAGCTAAATGCCAAAATGTGTATAGTCATCCCCTTTGGCAAAAACAAAGTGCCCACAAATTACCACATAGGTGGTAATCCATTAATCTGGAAGAAATAATTAGGGACCTGGGGACCCAAGTTGATAGCAATCTCTCATTTGACAACCACGTGGCCAAAGTGGTTAGAAAAACATTTTATATAGCCCACCTAATCATGAAGGGATTCACATCTAGATCTTGGGAGGTCATTGTGCCTCTTTACTCATCCCTCATCAGGCCCATAATTGAGTACTTAGGGCTAGTTTTGATAAGCATGAGATTATTAGTTTTCTCAGTTTTTGAATGTGTTTGATTATAAGGGAAACATTATGATTGTGCTCTGTGGGTAATAGGTATGGTGGGAGGGTTACTATGTTAAGTTGTAGGGATGCTTTACGTTTGAGTAATATAGTTGGTAGAATATGTGGGGGGTGCATAGAGATGGTTCTTGAGCTGGTGGGAGGGGAGCTGAGTGAGGGTGAGACATGAGTGGTGGTGTGAGTAGTAGTACAGTGGTAGTGGTTGAGTGGGGGAATGATGGACCTTTGGTAGGATGTAAGATATGCAAGGAGAGTGCATGCAGTGAGCATAGAAAAGGTATGCTTGTACATGTTAGTTGAGGAGGTGTGATAGTAGTGGGAAGATGGAGGAGGTAGTGTTGGGTTAGTGCTGTGGTTGGCTATTAGAAAGATGGGAGGGGTTTGAGTGCAATAAAGGTGGGACCACCAGAGGCGGGAGGGAATAGGGGGCAGGGTGGGGAGCGAAGCGGGTACAGACCCTTTTAGTTGCACGTATGAGGGGCTGGAAACAATCACAAAGCAAAGACAAGTATGTGTTAAGAAACAATCACAATTGACCAAAGACTGCTCTGAAACTGTAAGTCATTTCTTAATTTCTCAGGTGGAAAAACAGGATAACCTTGTATCAGTAGGCTACAGTGGTCATAGTTTAAATTTACAGACACACAGTATTGATCAGTTATGGATACTATTTGCTAACAGAAGGGAATAAAAGAAAGTGGAAGATGTGTGTGTTTCTTTCCACTCCACTAACTACCTTGATTATAGCAAGCTCAGATGCTCATAAGCCAGTACTTATTATACAGCAAAAACTTCTTCTTCTTGTAACATTTGTTAATGCCTGGTATGCACTTCACAGATAAAGATTCTAGTTGTCTACTGTTGTACTATGTTCTTCACCTGTAAATATGTTGTAAGTAATTGCTATGTTAAATTGTTAATCGCTATGTAATCCAATGTAAATACTGTCTGTTTATTTCAACTGTGGAGCTTTACTCCCAGGGCCTCCGGTGAAAATGGACCTACGTCCAGTCGGACACTCCCCGTCAACAAATTTAAATAAATAAATAAATAAATAAGTACAATGCCCCTTTTGGGATGTACCTTACCAGACACCTGCAGCAACTGGAAAGACCCCAAAAGTACCTCACCAAGAGGATCAAAGGGCTGAAACAGATGCCATATGCTGCCCGGTTAAAGAAAATCCAGCTCTACTCAGTGGCATACCACCTGCTCAGAGGCGATCTGTGCCTGACGCATAAAGCCATGTCCAACCCAGAATTAATGGACATGCTGCACCTCAGAAAATCCAAATCCCATCGAGCTATGCGCTCGAAAGACTTGAACCTCTGCACTGAAATAAATAGGACATGCTGGAGGGACAGATTCATAACCCAGAGACTCCCTTCACTCTGGAATAAAATCCCAATCCAGGTTAGGTAGAGTACCTCATTGACTCTCTTCAAGAGGAATCTTGATGAGTGGATGGGAGATCGTAGGTTTACCCCGGGTATCACTTCTGTGTCACTGTTAGACAGAGGCACAGTATACTAACCTCGAAAAAGGGCATAGCAAAATTAATTTAAGATGGGTGGCAAAAGCCAAAAACACTCTGGCTATGCTTATAAATGCCCTAGGGCAGATAGCCTAGTATAAACCTATGAACTTATGAACCTATATCTACAGATATATATATATATATATATATATATATATATATATATATATATATATATATATATATATATATATATATATATCTATGTATGTACATATAGACACATATGTGTGTGTGTGTGTGTGTGTGTGTGTGCGCGTGTGTGTGTATATATATATTTATATATATATATATATATATATATATATATATATATATATATATATATATATTACATCTGTACATACGTATATACATTGCCTATGCTGGGCGCTGCTTACACACGCGCAAGCACACTTGCATCTGCTTACTGTTTGTGATATAGGTTTACTGCTGCTTATTTTTGCTTACTTGTGCCTTATTCATTATGACAGTACCAGCTTGATTGAATGGATCTGGTTAATAGTCCCATGCGATACTCACATTCACTTTTACATGTTATAATGTCGGTTTTACAGCAGAACAACATTCATTCCACAAGGAAAATGATATGTGCTATAGTCGAACTTGAACTGTGAATGCCTGTTCGTTAGGCGGATGCTCTAAGCACTACAGCATTGGTGTTGTGCTTCATTTATATGTATAACCATGGTTCATAGTTACCAGAACACATGCCTCAACACTTCACTAACACAGCAGGCATCCATTCTCCTGTTGGAAAAAACGCACTATTGCCCATACGTCATTCCCTACTGCTCTGGACCCGTGCCGCATGTTGACTCACTTCAAGTATATTCAGACCTCCCAAGCCTATAGTCCTGGCACATACGTTTGTATGGCTGTCAGGGTGTTCATATGGTCATCTGGGTTTAGACTTGTCCAACTGGGGACTGGGACTACCCTGTACCTGTTTGAAAAGTCAGATTTAGCACGTGGACAAGGTTACTCCCACTGTTAGCATCCTACCTGTGGTAGAGATGCAGGGATTTAGCCCACCTCTGGCCAGTTTAATATATCAGCACTAGATAATACAGGTGTTCCGCTGCTGTTTTCCTTCGCATTCGTTATGAATGTTTTCGTGTGCCCATGTTTGTTCTGTAGCTATATATATATATATATATATATATATATATATATATATATATATATATATATGTGTATATACATGTGTGTGTGTGTGTGTGTGTGTGTATATATATATATATATATATATATATATATATATATATATATATATATATATATATATATATATATGTACATATATATTTTATATATATATATATATATATATATATATATATATATATATATATATATATATATAAAATGTGTGTATGTACGCATGCATATACATCTATATAATTTAATTACTTTGATCATACTGTTGAATGACTGCTGTCTGCTATATTTGTGATAACATCAGAGTTAGGTATAACTGCTGTGGCTTAGTGGTGAATCACATTGATTGTGATGTGTAGGGTCCTGGCATCGGGCCTGGCCGATGCGGTTTATTGTGTTGCTAGGCAGAACAAGGGCTGTTGGACAAAGGGTGAGTACAACACTTTTTAGCAGCGGTTTTCTATTTAACTGCCGTTTCACATCACGCAAACACCTTCTGCATTCTTACTGTGATACGTCACCCCAGTTCACATTTCATTGGCATTATATCGTTATACAGCATAAAAGTAGCAGGATATGCTCGTATACGGATTACATGTCATAAATGGTGTGTGCTGTAGTCGAACCAGCAATGTCTGCTTGATAAGCGGATGCTCTAACCACTACACTATTGCTGCGCTGCTTCATTTGCATGTATAGCCATGGTTCATAGTTACCAGAACAAACACAGCACAACATCAATAACATGGCAGTCATCCATTCTCTGGTCAAAATAAAGCACACCACTACACATGCACCACTCCCTACTGCTCTAGACACATCCTGTATGTTGGCTCACTCCAAATATATTCAGACGTTATGTTGGGGTTGGATGTCTCAGTTCAGGCCAGACCATTACGTGGGTGTGAGCCGGTAACATTTCTGTACATGTGTATCTCACATTTTAAGGTTCATATGTTTGTGGGATTGTGTTCTGCTGTATGGCCTGTCAGGGTGTATTCCAGATGTGAATGTATGTTCTTTGGTTTCCTTTCTGATTCGCCCGCTGCTCCCTTGTACACCTCAAGTTCACCTATTGTACATCCGACCCAGTTTCCCCTTGACGAATTATGATATTACCCATCACCCCCCTCATATTCCACACATACCATCTGTCCATTCTCTGGTTGATGGCCCATGGCACGGACAACAGAACACATTGCGTACTCTACATATCTCTGGTACCAATATGGTTGTGAGGACAACCCTGGCATATTTGATCTTCCACATGCTGTACTTCATGCACATAGGTGCACGCAAATACTTATCTTTCATGACAAGGTAGGTAGACCCGGGTAATACCCATTCATCCTTGGGCCATCCAGACAAGGACGACTTGGACCATGAATGGGCAGATATTGAGCGAATGCTCTGATCATTGGTAGGGTTGCCACCTTTTCAATTGGCCAAAGTGGGACATTTTTGGGACACACATCAGATTTTACAGGCTGACACATACCCATGGTCAGTACAAAGGATAGGACTTTACTTTTATGCCTAGATGGAAGCTTACTCTTGTAGCAGTTTAGTTGCTTATTCTGTTTCTTCTAACATTTAGGTATTTTAGATACAGAAATAACTATTTTATGGAACTATTACATAAAATATGGGACATAATTATGTCCTACAATTGCATGACATTTTTCATTTTTAATATTTTTGGTAAGGACATAACTGCCCAGAAAGGGACTGTCCCTCACAAAGTGGGACAGGTGGTAACCCTAACCATTGGGCTAGACTTAGCAAAGGGCAGCGGTGCACAAACATGCTGCATTTTACTTCCACTTGGTATAACAATCAACACTATTTATTTATTTATTTATTTATTTATTTATTTATTTATTTATTTGCAGTTGGTTTACCAGGATGGTCCATTGGGCCAAAAGAACCCGTTTTCAATGGAGTCCTGGGGAGAAAAGCTCCAGGAAGCTAAACAAACTAGGTACAAACAATAGAAAATAAAATAAAATTGTACAATTGTAAAAAACCACACACATTAAATTCAAAAATTCAAAAATTCAGGACATATTCAAACAGTACAATCTAGTGAAAGTGATGATACTATACACATACAGAGTAGTTCATTTTATAAGGAGCATATGCTTTATAAGGTACAGTCAGGTAACATGAGTGGAAAATAAGAAGTTAATACCATAAATTTATGAGGGATGGGAGCAAGAGCATTCCCATTGGGACCTTAGATAAATATGTAGAGATTTTTTGAACATGTAGTGATTGGGAGTGCTACGAATGGATGGTGGGAGTGAGTTCCAGAGGCGGGCAAGGTTAAATGATAGTAAGTTTTTACCTGGGGGACGATTTGGTTTATGTACTTCTAGTAGGTTTTGATTATTTGACCTTAAAACTCTATCTGGTAGGTACATTTTGAAGGCAGAAGACAGGGAGGGACAGAGAGATGGGTTGAGAATGAGCTTGTGAGCTAAGGTTAGCTGAGTATAGTTGAGTTGATTTGGAAGTTCAAGCCAATTTAGTTTTTGGAGAGAGGAACAGTGGTGAGTGGAGGACCTATGACCGTTTGCGAACTTAGCGATTTTGTTATAGCAAGAGGAAAGTTGTTTTTTTAGAGAGGACTGAAGATTGGTTAGCAGAGGGGCTCCATAGAGAAGGGAGGGGATAAGAAAGGAAGAAGAGAGTGATTTTAGAGGGCTTGTGAGGTACTGATTCTGGCGATAGAGCATGCCTATTTTTTGATGGGTTTTTTTGATATTTAGTTGTAGATGTGAGTTGAAATTAAGCTGGTTGTCAAATTGGACACCAAGTAACTTGGTTTCAGACACCAGTTCCAGGGGTGAATTATTTTCACTAGTGATTGAGAATGTATTGAAATTGAATGGAGTATTTTTTGAGGGGGTAAATACCATAAGTTTAGTTTTGGAGGCATTAAGAGCCAGGTGGTTTGTTTACATCCAATGTTCAGTGATTGAGAAAGCTTCTTGAGTAAGCTTTTGGAGCATAGAGGGAAATGTGGCAGAGCAGATAATGGTAGAATCATCTGCATATTGGATGATGCTAGAGAATGGAATGGCTTTGTAGAAATCATTTATAAAAATATTGAAAAGAAGGGGACCAAGAATGGAGCCTTGGGGAACTCCGGTGGGGGTACTAAGAAAAGAGGAAGTGGCCTTTTTCCATTTTACAGCTTGGAATCTATTTGATAGATAGCTGGAGAACCAGTTCACAGAGGAGGGGGAGAGACTCAGTTTTGAAAGTTTAGTTAAGAGTAGGCTGTGTGAGATAGTGTCAAAGGCCTTAGAGAGGTCAAGTAGTAGGGTGGAGACAATTTGGCCAGAGTCACGTGCTTTATTGACAATCTCAAGATAGGAAAGGAGGGCTGTCATAGTGCTATGATTGGGCCTAAAGCCGTGTTGAGTGGGGGTTAGAAGGTTGTTATCTAAGAGATGAGGTAAGAGTTGAATTTGGACACACTTTTCTAGGAGTTTAGAAATGGGGGACAGGATAGCAATGGGACGGAAGTTGTTGGCATTACAGTTATTACCACCTTTGTGCAGAGGAATGATGAAAGCTTGTTTCCAGAGTTGGGGCACTGTACATTCTTGGATGGAACGGTTGATTAGTATGCTTAAAGGATAGGCAATTGCTTCAGCAGCTATACTAAGAAACTGAGAGGGAATATTATCAGGCGCATTAGTGCATGGCTTTAATTTCTGAAGGAGTTTTTTTATCGTAGAGGTGGGTATGGGTTTTAGTGAAAATAAAACTGAGTGGGGAGAGAGAGAAGTAGAGGATGGTAAGGAAGAGGTTGAAGTTGGAGTAGGAGGAGAGGTGGAGGATAGACAGTGAGTGGATGGGAGTGAGGAAGGAGTGGTAGAGTAGGAAGGAATGTTAGTAGGAGAGGGTCGGGGTATTTTAGGTGGTGTGGTGGGGCTGAAGAATGAGGAAGTTAGTTTGCTAATGGATTCAATGAAAAAGGAGTTGAATTGAGTAGCTAAGTCTAAATCTGGGGCATTTGGGTCTAGGGTAGGGGTCTGTGGCTTACTGGGATTAAGGAGGGAAGAAATTCCTTTCCAAAATTTTTGATGATTTGTTTTATTATTGTTTTGGAGTGTAAAGAAGTATTTTTGTTTGTCAGAGATGATAGACTTTTTTACTTTATTTCGAAGAGTTTTGTACTCAATGTAATGTTCGGGGGTCTTGTTTTTCTGATGTAGTCTCCAGGCTTTATCTCTAAGGCGCATGGTTGATAGTGTGTTTTTAGTAAGCCAGGGGACAGAGTTAGCTTTATTCTTTTGTCCTCAGAGGGGCTTGGGCGTCTAATATTTCTAGGAATTTTGAGTTAAAGTGAGCAACTGCGTCTTCTAAGGAGAGTGTTCTTAGGTTGTTCCAGTTAACTGCTTTTAGGGAATTTAAAAAGGTTTCTGGGTTGAAGTTTTTGTGGTTACGGGTAGAAATATAATTGTGGGTGCGGTATAAGGTACTGGGGAGTCAATAGGTGAAAGTGGGCATGTGATCGCTTAAAGGATCGGAAAGGGTACCACTGTCTGAGAAATAATGGGGGTGTGACACTAGAATCCAATCTAGTATACTGCCACAAGAGCTGTTTTTAGATGGGTGTGTAACAGTGTTGATTAGCTGGGAAAAGTTATATAGGTTGATGTTAAGGGGGGTAGTTGGAGACTGGATGCAGGCCCAATTAATATTTACATCTCCTAGGATTATGGTTTCATTGTTGATGTTGTTAGAGAGCCAGGAGAGGATATCTTCAAGAGTGGAGATATTGTCTCCTGGGGGAATGTAGAGGGATGCTAGACATATGTGTTTATGCTTATTAATTTGTATGAGAGTTAGAAGTAATTCGGCATTGTTAAATTGTGGAACAGGTTTGTCATAAGGAGTAATTAGTAAGGTAGATGAAAATAGGAGAGCTACTCCGCCTCCTTTTTTGTGGGTCCTGTCTTTTCTGAAGATAGAGTAGTTAGGTGGAATTATTTCAGAGTCTTTTATAGAAGGTTTTAGCCATGTTTCTTAGATAGATAGGATGTCAGGTTTGTTGTGCATGAGCCAGGCATGGAGGGTTGTGACTTTGTTTACTATGCTTTGGGAGTTTAAAGAAGTGAATAATATAGGTTTGTGTGTGGAGGTGGAGGGGCCTGGGTTGGGATGGATATCGCCTGATAAGAGAGTGAGGACCAGATGAGTGATTGGATTAGTGAGGTAGTTTAGCAGTTTGATAAAAGGATTGTGTTTTATTGTGATAGTAAAGGGGTTCATGCTTGCTATGGGAGTGGAGAGTTTTTGAGAGCTGAATAGTTTGTATGAGAAGGATAGGAGATGGTTTATAGGGTATAGATGGGGAGAAATAGTTGAGTGTGAAAGAGTGAGAGGGGAGTTAAGATGGTTAGTTAGTTGATAGCATTGTGTGTGGAAGCAGGTACAGGGTTGGGTGAGGTAGTGAAGATATGAAAGTTTAAGAAGTAGTAGAAGTAAAATTGAGGTGGATGAAGGTTTGAAAAGCATGTTGATTAAGGTTGCTTGGTAGTGTTAAGTTGTAAATTATTCAGTATAGGTTTTATAAGGAGTGTTATACAAGATTACTAAGGTTGAAGTTTGAAGGATAGTGTGGAGTTATGAGTAGGTAGTGTGAAGGGGTGTGGTTGCTGGAGTTGGTATTGGTAGAGGGGAGAGGATCAATTATCAGAGTGAGAGTTTGGAGATTAGGGTTGATAGTGTTGAGAGGAGGAGGGTGTGGTTAAAGGTAATAGGTGAGAAAAGGGTGTGTCTAGGGTGTTGGAGGTTGATCAGGTAGAGAGGAAGTGGGTGTGGTTACAAGAGGGATATAGCTAGAGGTGCTAGGGGCAGGTGGGATTTGGGGGCAGGGTAGGGGAGCGGAGTGAGCCCGAAGGGCGAACGGAGCGGGAAGAGACCAGGAGAAGATCAAGAGCCAATCAGTGGAGCATAGATTACAGGAGAGTAAGTTGTGGCAGGGTAAGTAGGGGTTCTGGAAGGGATATATATATATGGATATAATAGGGAGAGAGGGTTATAAGGAATAGGAAGGTAGGAAGGGCAAGTAAAAGCTGAGAAAAAGCAAGAATTAAAAAAGCAAGGCAAATATCAGTGGGGAGGGGATGCCCTCTAGTGGCCAAATGCAGAAAAGCACTGGACCCACTAGGGAAGTGTATGGGCTAAAATAAGGTGTGAAAGAAGGAGGTTCCAGTGTAACACAAGGAGTTGGGAGTGAGTGAGGAAAGAGAGGGTGAATTAAGAGCGGTTTAGGCTGCTGGCTGCCCTGGCAGGGAGATAGCTTATATGGTTAACAAGCAAAAGATTAGAGATGCTAGTATCAGCAGGTACACATACGTCTTCAGTTCCTCTGGGAGGCTCCTGTTCCAACTTCCAAAGGGGGTCGAGGCAGCAGAGCAGAATACTGCCTGTGCAAATAAAGTAATGAATATAGTGTCTTTGGTAGGTGTGTATGTCCACCCAGGCGAGGTCCCAAGGGGAAATGCAGGGAATACAACTGGAGACGGAAGAGAAGGTGAGAGAGAGTTAGTAACTGTAAAAAAGTGATTCACCTTATGTCTTAGTAATAGTAGCTAACAGGTAAGGCAAATAGGCATAACTCAATACAAGTAAGAAAATGCAGAGGGAATATAAATTACACAGATAACAGTATGTCCTAATAATATAAATGCAGAGAGAACTCAAAAACCTAAATAACAGTAAAGTCTTTCATAAAGGGTAATGCAGATATGAAACAAACAGTGCACCAATATTCAAACGAGTCTACAGCAAGGCTCTACCATCAAACAATATAAAAGGAGCAATGTTGTCTGTGCGACGAGAGAACTCAAAAACCTAAATAACAGTAAAGTCTTTCATAAAGGGTAATGCAGATATGAAACAAACAGTGCACCAATATTCAAACAAGTCTACAGCAAGGCTCTACCATCAAACAATTTAAAAGGAGCAATGTTGTCTGTGCGATGGAATGCAAACAGTGGGCTCCAACATAGTCAGCATGCTCTATAATCAGTACAGTATTTGGGCCTCAATCTCCAAAAAGGTATTGCTACAAAAGGCAAGATAAAGCTGTAAGACTAGCTCACTCTACACTAGCGACCAGCTAGGCGCATGTGAAGGTAACACAATACACGTGGAGACTAGCGTGTTATACAGGCATTAATCAGTAAAGGCAGTGCATTTTAATAAAGCATGTAGCAATACTAAAATGGCTATAACAGTCGAACCATCAGTAAACATTTACCGTCCAAGCATAGACATGTAAAAAGCAGTCTTTCAGGAGTATGGAAGTATACAGTTCAGTCTAACAGACATAACAGGAAAATGGAGGGCAATGTCGCACTATGTTCAGTAGCGACTGCCGAAATACAAGAGAAACCAGGTCCAAGTGTAGGTCTGGTGTACAGAAACACAACAAAACTGAAACTTGCAGCTTCACCAGTACAGTAACAGCAATGTCACTCTAAAATTCAGTAGCGACTGCCTGAACCCAGCAATGTCGCACTATATTCAGTAGCGACTGCCTGAACAACAATGCAGATAAGGCTATCGTAAACACAAGATACTATAAAAGTTAGACTAACCAGTAGTTTACATTAATGTCGCACTAAGTTCTGTAGCGACTCCCTAGACCCAAGAGAAGCCGGTCACGATGTGGAAGGATTCATACACCACAAATGTTACAAGGAAGCTTCACCAGTACGTTTACATCAAGTATGCATTGAAACCATCTGTACAGACCAACAAGCAATATACTGCAAACAACAGTTTAGATAGCAGATTCAATTACAATAGCAGTCGCTAATATCTAAGTGATGAAAGCTGACAAGGCATATAAGTGATAGTCCTGTTAACACAATTACAAGGGGATAATACCCGATAATAGCTCTACAGAGTACATATCAAGATAACTCACTGTAGGAGTGTTCTCCTTGCCAGGTGCTCGCAGCAGCAGAGGACGAGTGGGATTCAAAGATGGCGCCCTGAGGGGAGGGAGGGGTTATATCAACTCTTGGGCGGATGTAGAGGGAGGGGGGAGGAGCAGGGATGTAAGCTAGCCAGAACAGGCCGGAAGGACTACAATCAATGCAGAGTGAGAGGTATAGATACACAAGGAATAGGGTAGGCAAGGGAGTATGGAGGGAAGCTGAAGTAGGGCTGTATGGTAAAGGAAAGCAATAGCGTGAAATATGAGCACGGGGCTTTAAATGACATTTGTTCAAGGGACAGGGCTCAATATTCAGCTGCGTGCCTTTGTATTTACTTTATATTTTGGTGTTTGCAAAACTGTCTTGTATGCTTTGCATACATTTCAGTATCCACGGACATGGACAGGAGTGATTACTATTAGAGGCAGGCTGTACTAGTCAGCATTTTAGGTTGTGTGTCTGCAGCTGACATGTTCACACCTCCATGAAGCACGTAGACACACCCCCTGCACTCGCGCATGTTTCCTATGCATGTGGACATTGTGGCAGTGCACCTTCATTAATATGCATATGGTGCTGCTGCTGCGCCATCTCTATGCTGCACGGTCGGCGCAAGGCTAACGCTGTCCTTGCTCCGAGCATTATGAATCCCGGGGATTCTCTTTTTTGAGTTATCCAAAGACATTTAAGATTACCCTGTGAAAGGTACCTATAACTGTCATTATAATTACCCTATGCAAGGTACCTATGACTGTCATTCTAATTACACTGTGCAAAATACCTATGACAGATTCAATAACACCTACACTGTGTACAATAAGTGTGTACTAACTGTGCACAATCTGTCATCAAGAAAATCCCTACCACATTTTTTGTGCTTACTAGTCACTCAGAAAGTTTACGCTAAGTATGCATGTAGTCTACACTTTGTGGTAACCTTCATGAATCCTTCTCAGTATTTAATGCTGCAAGAAAATCGGTAGGAAAACTAAAATTGGGAGGAAGAAGGTGTGAATTGTGCTTGTGTTGTCTGTTCACTCAGAACAGTGTACACTTAGTGTCGGCATTTATTTCCATCAGTGGTAGTACTGCAGAGCAAAAACAGAGTAATAGGAGGTTTATGTTGTTGCATTTGTTGATAAAGCGTTGTCTTTCTCCAAGCTGGACTTCCTTGCAGGGATGGAAAACTATAAAATCAACTGGCTATTTACTGATGTCACTGTGTTTCGTCTCTTTCATTGGGTCTTCATATTTTGAGCTATTTAATGTGTCAAAATCACAAAGTACTTTTTAATGTTTAATGGGACCTGCCATATTAATGTGTTCTTATAGGTTCCTTTTCCAGAATCCATTTCAAACCCTGTTTAAATCAGTCATATTATATATAGGGAAATATATTTTTTTAACAGTCATGTAAATTAGAATGACAGTCATAGGTACCTTGCACAGGGTAATTAGAAGACAGTCATAGGTACCTTGCCCAGTGTAATTAGAATGACAGTCATAGCTACCTTGCACAGTGTAATTAGAAGACAGTCATAGGTACCTTGCACAGTGTAATTAGAATGACAGTTATAGGTATCTTGCACAGTGTAATTAGAATGACAGTCGTAGGTACCTTGCACAGTGTAATTAGAAGACAGTCATAGGCATCTTGCACTGTGTAATTAAAAAGACAGCCATAGCTATCATGCATAGTGTGATTAGAATGACAGTCAAAGGTGTCTTGCACAGTGTAATTAGAAGACAGTCAGAGGTACCTTGCACAGTGTAATTAGAATGACAGTTATAGCTACCTTGCACAGGGTAATTAGAATGACAGTCATAGGTATCTTGCACAGGCTAATTAGAATGACACTATAACCAAAACAAGAGATGAAAGCGAACAAAGAAAACCAAAACCACAAACAAACATTCGCTGTGGAGAACCAAATGAGGGTCCAGACCAAGACTGCAGACAATTGTTTAATAATCCAAACTCTAACGCTTTACACACAAAAAATACGTTTTCGAAAATCTTCCTCAGAAGGCAAACACCAGAAAACAATAATGTTACAATTAAATACCTTTGTGTGAATAGATAGACCAATGAATTCATAGCATAAATGATATACCAATGATTCAATTAAAAAGTTTCAATTGAAAAATTTCAATTAAAAAGTTTAAAAACTTCAAGCGTCCTCTTCCCTTTACTCAGCACAATAATAAAAATAAAAAAAATTTTGTATGAATGAATGAATGTCTCTTTAAACAACTAAATATGAATAAATATGAAAAATTCATAAAATTGATATGTACTTTAAAATATATAATTTCTATTGTACAAATATAAAATACAGACAACAGTTAAAACATTGTACGGTCATTTATAACAAATTGTGTTCCTGTAAGGCCCTCTAGTGGACATTTATAATTTAGCAATCCTCAATTTTAAAACTGAAATAATGGATACCAATTAGAATGACAGTCATAGGTACCTTGCACAGGGTCATTAGAATGACAGTCATAGGTACCTTGCACAGTGTAATTAGAATGACAGTTATAGGTACTTTGCACAGTGTAATTAGAGTGACAGTCATAGGTACCTTGCACAGGGTAATTAGAATGACAGTCATAGGTACCTTGCACAGGGTAATTAGAATGACAGTTATAGGTACCTCACACAGGGTAATTATAATGACAGTCATAGGTACCTTGCACAGTGTAATTAGAATGACAGTCATAGGTACCTTGCACAGTGTAATTAGAATGACAGTCATAGGTACCTTGCACAGGGTAATTAGAATGACAGTCATAGGTACCTTACACAGTGTGATTAGAATGACAGTCATAGGTACCTTACACAGGGTAATTATAATGACAGTTATAGGTACCTTGCACAGGGTAATTAGAATGACAGTCATAGGTACCTTGCACAGGGTAATTAGAATGACAGTCATAGGTACCTTGCACAGGGTAATTAGAATGACAGTCATAGGTACCTTGCACAGTGTAATTAGAATGACAGTCATAGGTACCTTGCACAGGGTAATTAGAATGACAGTCATAGGTACCTTGCACAGGGTAATTATAATGACAGTTATAGGTACCTTGCACAGGGTAATTAGAATGACAGTCATAGGTATCTTGCACAGTGTAATTAGAATGACAGTCATAGGTACCTTGCACAGTGTAATTAGAATGACAGTCATAGGTACCTTGCACAGTGTAATTAGAATGACAGTTATAGGTACTTTGCACAGTGTAATTAGAGGGACAGTCATAGGTATGTTGTACAGTGTAATTAGAATGACAGTCATAGGTACCTTGCACAGGGTAATTAGAATTACAGTCACTGGTATCCTGCACAGTGTGATTAGAGTGACAGCTGCAGCTATCACGCACAGTGTGATTAGAATGAAAGTCAAAGGTGTCTTGCACAGTGTAATTAGAAGACAGTCATAGGTACCTTGCACAGGGTAATTAAAATGACAGTCATAGGTACCTTGCACAGGGTAATTAAAATGACAGTTATAGGTACCTTGCACAGGGTAATTAGAATGACAGTCATAGGTACCTTGCACAGTGTGATTAGAAGACAGTCATAAGTATCTTGCACAGTGTAATTAGAATGACAGTCATAGGTACCTTGCACAGGGTAATTAAAATGACAGTTATAGGTACCTTGCACAGGGTAATTAGAATGACAGTCATAGGTACCTTGCACAGTGCAATTAGAATTACAGTCATAGGTCCTTGCACAGGACAATTACAATGACAGTCGTAGGTATCTTGCACAGTGTAATTAGAATGACAGTTATAGGTACCTTGCACAGTGTAATTAGAATGACAGTCATAGGTACCTTGCATAGGGTAATTATAATGACAGTTATAGGTGCCTTTCACATGGTAATTAGAATGACAGTCATAGGTACCTTGCCCAGTGTAATTAGAATGACAGTTATAGGTACCTTGCACAGTGTAATTAGAATGACAGTTATAGGTATCTTGCACAGTGTAATTAGAAGACAGTCATAGGTACCTTGCACAGTGTAATTAGAAGACAGTCATAGGTATATTGCACAGGGTAATTATAATGACAGTCATAGGTACCTTGCACAGGGTAATTGTAATGACAGTTATACGTACTTTGCACAGGGTAATTAGAATGACAGTCATAGGTATCCTGCACAGTGTAATTAGAATGACAGTTATAGGTACCTTGCACAGTGTAATTAGAAGACAGTCATAGGTATCTTGTACAGGGTAATTAGAATGAGAGTCATAGGTACCTTGCACAGTGTGATTATAATGACAGTCATAGGTGCCCTGCACAGTGTCATTAGAATGACAGTCATAGGTACATTACACAGTGTGATTAGAATGACAGTCATAGGTACCTTGCACAGAGTAATTAGAATGACAGTTATAGGTACCTTACACAGTGTCATTAGAAGACAGTCATAGGTACCTTGCACAGGGTAATTATAATGACAGTTATAGGTACCTTACACAGTGTGATTAGAATGACAGTCATAGGTACCTTTCACAGGGTAATTAGAATGACAGTCATAGGTACCTTGCACAGTGTAATTAGAATGACAGTCATAAGTACCTTGCACAGGGTAATTAAAATGACAGTCATAGGTATCTTGCACAGTGTAATTAGAATGACAGTCATAGGTACCTTGCACAGGGTAATTAGAATGACAGTTATAGGTACCTTGCACAGGATAATTAGAATGACAGTCATAGGTATCTTGCACAGTGTAATTAGAATGACAGTCATAGGTACCTTGCACATTGTAATTAGAATGACAGTTATAGGTACCTTGCATAGTGTAATTAGAAGACAGTCATAGGTACCTTGCACAGTGTAATTAGAATGACAGTCATAGGTACCTTGCAGAGGGTAAATAGAATGACAGTCATAGGTACCTTACACAGTGTGATTAGAATGACAGTCATAGGTACCTTGCACAGTGTAATTAGAATGACAGTCATAGGTACCTTGCACAGTGTAATTAGAATGACAGTCATAGGTACCTTGCAGAGGGTAATTAGAATGTTAGTCATAGGTACCTTGCACAGTGTAATTAGAATGACAGTCATAGGTACCTTGCACAGTGTAATTAGCATGACAGTCATAGGTACCTTGCAGAGGGTAATTAGAATGTTAGTCATAGGTACCTTGCACAGTGTAATTAGAATGACAGTCATAGGTACCTTGCACAGTGTAATTAGAATGACAGTCATAGGTACCTTGCACAGTGTAATTAGAATGACAGTCATAGGTACCTTGCACAGTGTAATTAGAATGACAGTCATAGGTACCTTGCACAGTGTAATTAGCATGACAGTCATAGGTACCTTGCAGAGGGTAATTAGAATGTTAGTCATAGGTACCTTGCACAGTGTAATTAGAATGACAGTCATAGGTACCTTGCACAGTGTAATTAGAATGACAGTCATAGGTACCTTGCACATTGTAATTAGAATGACAGTCATAGGTACCTTGCACATTGTAATTAGAATGACAGTTATAGGTACCTTGCATAGTGTAATTAGAAGACAGTCATAGGTACCTTGCACAGGGTAATTAGAATGACAGTCATAGGTACCTTGCCCAGTGTAATTAGAATGACAGTCATAGCTACCTTGCACAGGGTAATTAGAATGACAGTCATAGGTACCTTGCATAGTGTAATTAGAAGACAGTCATAGGTACCTTGCACAGTGTGATTAGAATGATAGTCATAGGTGTCTTGCACTACGTCATTAGAATGAGAGTCATAGGTACCTTGCAGAGGGTAAATAGAATGACAGTCATAGGTACCTTACACAGTGTGATTAGAATGACAGTCATAGGTACCTTGCACAGTGTAATTAGAATGACAGTCATAGGTACCTTGCACAGTGTAATTAGAATGACAGTCATAGGTATCTTGCACAGGGTAATTATAATGACAGTTATAGGTACCTTGCACAGGGTAATTAGAATGACAGTCATAGGTGTCTTGCACAGTGTCATTAGAATGACAGTCATAGGTACCTTGCACAGTGTGATTAGAATGACAGTCATAGGTACCTTGCACAGTGTCATTAGAATGACAGTCATAGGTGCCTTGCACAGGTGAATTAGAATGACACTCATAGGTACCATGCAGAGTGTAATTAGAATTACAGTCATAGGTGTCTTGCACAGGGTAATTTGAATGACAGTCATAGGTACCTTGCACAGTGCAATTAGAATTACAGACATAGGTCCTTGCACAGGACAATTACAATGACAGTCGTAGGTATCTTGCACAGTGTAATTAGGATGACAGTCATAGGTACCTTGCACATGGTAATTAGAATGTTAGTCATAGGTACCTTGCACAGGGTAATTAGAATGGCAGTTATAGGTACCTTGCACAGAGTAATTAGAATGACAGTCATAGGTATCTTGCACAATGTAATTAGAAGACAGTCGTAAGTATCTTGCACAGTGCAATTGGAATGACAGTCATAGGTTCCTTGCACAGGGTAATTAGAATGACAGTCATAGGTACCTTACACAGTGTGATTAGAATGACAGTCATAGGTACCTTGCACAGGGTAATTAGAATGACAGTCATAGGTACCTTGCATGGTGTGATTAGAATGACAGTCATAGGTATCTTGCGCAGGACAATTAGAATGATAGTCTTTGTTACCTTGCACAATGTAATTAGAATGACAGTCATAGGTTCCTTGCACAGGGTAATTAGAATGACAGTCATAGGTACCTTAGACAGTGTGATTAGAATTACAGTCATAGGTACCTTGCACAGGGTAATTAGAATGACAGTCATAGGTACCTTGCACACAGCAATTAGAATTACAGTCATAGGTCCTTGCACAGGACAATTACAATGACAGTCGTAGGTATCTTGCACAGTGTAATTAGGATGACAGTCATAGGTACCTTGCACAGTGCAATTAGCATTACAGTCATAGGTCCTTGCACAGGACAATTACAATGACAGTCGTAGGCATCTTGCATAGTGTAATTAGGATGACAGTCATAGGTACCTTGCACAGGGTAATTAGAATGATAGTCATAGGTACCTTGCACAGGGTAATTAGAATGACAGTCATAGGAACCTTGCACAGTGTAATTAGAATCACAGTCATAGGTATCTTGCGCAGGACAATTTGAATGATAGTAGAATCATAGTCATAGGTATCTTGCGCAGGACAATTCGAATGATAGTCATTGGTACCTTGCACAGTGTAATTAGAATGACAGTTATAGGTACCTTGCACAGTGTAATTAGAATGACAGTTATAGGTACCTTGCACAGTGTCATTAGAATGACAGTCATAGGTGTCTTGCACAGGTGAATTAGAATGACACTCATAGGTACCATGCAGAGTGTAATTAGAATTACACTCATAGGTGTCTTGCACAGGGTAATTTGAATGACAGTCATAGGTGTCTTGCACAGGGTAATTTGAATGACAGTCATAGGTACCTTGCACAGTGCAATTAGAATTACAGTCATAGGTCCTTGCACAGGACAATTACAATGACAGTCGTAGGTATCTTGCACAGTGTAATTAGGATGACAGTCATAGGTACCTTGCACAGGGTAATTAGAATGATAGTCATAGGTACCTTGCACAGGGTAATTAGAATGACAGTCATAGGTACCTTGCACAGTGTAATTAGAATCACAGTCATAGGTATCTTGCGCAGGACAATTAGAATGATAGTCATTGGTACCTTGCACAGTGTAATTAGAATGACAGTCATAGGTACCTTGCACAGGGTAATTAGAATGACAGTCATAGGTATCTTGCACAATGTAATTAGAAGACAGTCGTAAGTATCTTGCACAGTGCAATTGGAATGACAGTCATAGGTTCCTTGCACAGGGTAATTAGAAGACAGTCATAGGTATCTTGCACAGTGTGATTAGAATGACAGTCATAGGTACCTTGCACAGGGTAATTAGAATGACAGTTATAGGTACCGTGATTAGAATGACAGTCATAGGTACTTTGCACAGGGTAATTAGAATGACAGTTATAGGTATCTTGCACTGTATAATTAGAATGACGGTCATAGGTACCTTGCACAGGACAATTAGAATGACAGTCACAGGTATCTTGTACATTGTAATTAGAATGACAGTCCTAGGTATCGTACCAGTGTAATTAGCATGACAGTCATAGGTATCTTGCACAGGGTAATTTGAATGACAGTCATAGGTATCTTGTGCAGTGTAATCAGAATGATGGTCATAGGTACCTTGCACAGGGCAATTAGTATGACAGTTATAGGAATCTTGCACAGGGTAATTAGTAGGACAGTCATAGGTATCTTGCACAGGGTATGGAACCTGACAGCTTTTTTTCAGTATTTTGCCTGAATCACTCTGATTTGCATTTTTAGTATGTGAATGTTGGTGAAGTGTCTTGTACTTGCTCAAAAGTATCTTCTAATTTCTGGCGTCATCTCTAGGCTTACATTTCAGAACAGCATACAAAACTGATACGAAGTGGTGTGCTTGAATTGATATCATAGGTCATAGGTTCATATGTGTGTACGAGGCTAATGGCCCTAGAGCCTTTACAAGCCTAGCCCATAGGATTACCCTGGCATTGTGCCACCCGACCTTAGTTCCAAGTGTCTCTTTCGAGTAGAGCCACTGAAGTGATCCCCAGGGTGAATTTTCTATGTTACTGGTTTTCTCTTTTTACTGAGGCATAAATGTCTTTGTTCCATTCTCCCACATTTGTTTTATTGTTAACTGCCAACTTGATTTGTTACACTGCATTAGAGAATATACAACCTGTAGAGGTAATGCCCGCTGAAAAACTAGTCCACTGCTTCACGGAAGCATATCAAGCTGCTGTGAAAGTCTGCATGTAAAACCCTAGCAGCCACCATTATTTTATACTCATTAAGCAGTGCTTTTGCTGGTTAGCGAGTGAAAAATAAAAAATAAATAAATAAATAAAATAAAAAGAAAGTTGTGTGTGCGCGTGTGTATGTGTGTTTGTCTGTGTGTAAGAGTGTATGCATGTATGAGTGAGAGAGATCGATCAAGCTATTATTATTTTACACTCACTAAGCAACATTTTTGCTGTTTAGCCAGTGTAAAAAAATAATTCAAACAGAAAATAGTTTGTGTGTTTGTCTCTGTTTTTGTACGTGTGTGGAGGAATGCATGTATAAAAGGAGAGAGAGAGAGAGAGTGTGTGTGTGTGTGTGTGTGTGTGTGTGTGTGTGTGTGTGTGTGTGTGTGTGTGTGTGCGTGTGTGTGAGTGACTGAGGATGACAAATGGCAGCACCAGTAAAGTGGTTTGCACACTTCTGGACCTTTCAGCTGAAGAAATCTGGATAAAGCATAAAATAAAAGGGGAGCAAATTCTCAAAAATAGGAACAGATTTTGGGCAGGATTCACAAAGGCTTGTAAGAGACGTGCAACACTCCATGCAAGCCTCGCGATCCAGGAACAGCCCTAAACTCCATGTAAGAGACCAGCTAAAACGTCTCTTACACGAACTGGGCGTGGACATGCTAAATACCTCACTTGCAGCCGAAAGGTATGCAAATGAGGTATATTAGCGATCCACGAAGCAGAAACCAGTCCGTGTAAGAAACGTTTTAGCTGCAGAAGTGTACTCAGTTGACAACTGAGTATGTTTCTGCAAATTCCACAATGGAGCCATGTCAGCTCCAAAGAAAGGGTGCATATGACTCAGGCAGCATGCCAATGGCCAAATATGTGGCCATTGGCAATATAATCTGATGCCAAAATATTACAAATATAATTTTTTTTTCAGCGTTCGCCGATGTTTAAATCCAGCGCAGCCCCGCGCAAACGGGCTGCGCTGTATAAAACATGAAAATGAAGGTTATAAACCCACAAATGTAGGTTTCATGCAATACATGGAATGACAATGCAGGGACCAGCAGACCAAAAACAACATGGCCACCGTGTAGTGGTTGCCAAGGGAGGAAGCTGAGTCTAAGACATGTAACTAAGCATTAGTAGGCAATCTCATGTAAATGAGGGTTAGGATACTGAATCTCACAGTCACATAGCAAATGAGCACAGTCTGAGTAGTGTAAGAGATACATAAGGGGGAGGAATAGAGTAGGAGATCTGTGACATCACAGGGTGGAATGGTAGAAAGAAATGCAGTTCATTGGAGGCCAGTGTAACATGACAGATGACAGACACAGATCATGGAAAGAGGTGTTGCCACTAAATAAGTCATGGAAAGTCAAGAAATGGAAGGTGTACACTGTTACTTACACCAAAGTTTCTTGCTGGGTGTGCATGCACACGTGTGCGTGCCATGAAGCGCGAGTAGGGCAGTGTGCACGCGTGAAAGGCAGACTGAGCATGTGGGAGCGTGTTGGGATATGTTTAACACTGTTTGCGAAGGTGTGAGCACGTGTAGGGCAGGCTGAGTATGTTGGAGGCTGTTGGCAGACGTGTAACAGTGTTTGCGTGGGTGAGCGTGCGTTTTAACCCGAATAAGTAGATTCTGAACCATGTAAGCACGTGTGCGCGCGTGTAAGCCACTGTGGGCGTGTTTCTGATGGTATGCACATTGCTCCCCCCTGAGGAAACAGAGAGGAAAAAGGAAGCAACAGAATTAATAGGAAGCTAGCAGGGATAACTGCTGAAGCTAGCAGGTGAAAACAATTAGAAGCAGGCAATTACACAGGCAGAATAGCAGCCCAGCCCAGCACTTAAAACTCTGCAAACAGTAGTGCAGGATGTTTCTCTTAAGAGACACTGCAAGACAGGAGTAAGCTAATAGAAGTGAAAACTGAAAAAGCTTCACTCAGAGCAGAAATGTTAGGGGCTGCCATAGCTGTCATAATGAGACATAGGCGACTTGCTGTGGGTGGTGACAATGCAGATGGTGCCAGACAACCCACAGTGAGGAGACAGAGAAGAGTGTACAGGCCCAGGGTCACCTACCAGGGGTTACATGAGCTGGAGATAGTAGAGCACTATAGAGTGGACAGAGAGCTCCTGCAGCAAATTGTTGAGCTGTGCAGGCCACGCCTCATACACAGAACTAACAGAGGGGAACCCATCCCAGCGGAAACCAAGGTATGTGTTGGCCTAAGAATACCAGCAACAGGTACCTTCCAGAGACCAACTGGCGATATGATGGGGATATCACAGGCATCAGCCTCCAGGGTACTGCACCAGTTCCTGGATGCCATGTCAGCACATGTCGGTGATCATGTATATTTCCCCAATGCCCATGAGGTATTGGCCATCAATATGCGTCTCTTCCAGCAAATAGCGGAATACCCTGAGGTAGTGGGTGCAATAGACTGCACACACATATGCATCAAAGCACCAGCTGGTGAGCGGGGTAGGGCCTACATTAACTGCAAGGGCTTCCCCTCCATCAACTGCCAGGTCATGTGTGATGCCCAGGGCATAATAATGAATGTCTTTGCTGGCTGCCCTGGGAGTTACCACAATTCCCACATCTGGCATTTGACGCAGCTGTACCAGACATTTGCCAATGGGGACATCCCACACGGACACCTAGTGGGGGATGCAGGTTATGCACTGGAGCCATGGCTGATGACACCCATCAGAAATGCACACACACCTGAACAGGAACGCCATAATGAGGCACACGCACAAACACGTAATGTAATAGAGCGTGTGTTTGGGCTGCTCAAGTCATGGTTCCGGTGTCTGGTCACATCTGGTGGAGCCTTGCAGTACACACCAACTACATGTACCCAAATTGTCATGGTATGTGCTATGCTACATAATATGATCTTGCAAAACAGCTGCAGCAGGACCAGCATAGGGCCGGGCCAAACAGCCCCCCACCATTGCCAAGGCCATCACAGGCAGAGCATGACTCGGAGGAGGAACAACCTGAGCCTGCCCCAGTAGGCAGAAGGAGGCGTGCCCAGTATGCCCTGGCCTTGGCAAAGAGGCAACGCATAGCACATACACTGGCTCAGTAGGAACCCTGGGAATGATACCCCCTCTGACTCGCTCAAATAATAACATGGATGCCTAAAATGACATGACCTGCTCACAAACATGTACAGGGAAGTGTAATATGCGCATCCGACAAGAGGCAGCCCTGCAGCACCACCTGAGGCATGAATGCCATGTGTTAAGTAATGTAACACCATGTACTATATGCACACATGAGCACCCTGACTAACATCCACCCTCACCAAACATGAAGCCACAAAATGACGATGGGATGATCAAGTGCAATAACTGGCTGAAGTAATGCAGTTAGTCAAAAGGGAGCCAATGTGTTTCAGGCTGGGAAGACATGCGGAGCATGACATGATGCACCACCTGCTAGGGGTGGCATGCACCTATCATGCCATGCCCCATGGATACTGGCAAAGGCTGTCAGTACCCACAGCATGCCCTGAATAGGTAAGTCTCAAAACACAAACCCACCTTCATAGGTTCTACAAGGGATAGGAACCTAGATGTAATGCTACCCAATGACAGATGTCTAAACAGCAAGATGTGTGCAGTGTAAATGCACACAGTATGGAGAATGTAGATACCAGTCCTGTAAAAGAGAACTGGGTCAAGGCTCACATCAGCACCCTAACACTACCAGGTCACACCTCATACTGTGCTGTACAGCCACAAAACATGGAACAAGCTACAAAAGGAGGGTGACTAGCAAGAAATGGCAAGGATAACCACACCCCCATGTTTGTACTACAACAAGAAGCAGCATGGATTAGCCATGGTCAAATACCAATGGCTAAAACCGCCTCCCAGTATATAGCCTGCTGCAGACAACTGTCCTAATACCAGGAACTGCACCTGGCCTATGTCGGAATACATGAATATATCAAGCCCCCCAAACCACATTATATTGCTTGACTGAAAATACCCAGACATACACTGGGAGCATTATACTAGCACCAACACAGTAGGAGAAAATTTCCCAGAATCCATAAACCAAAATGCCCAGGAACAATGTACCACTCCCACAAGAGGGGTAAGCATACTGGATGTGATAATCAGCAACATGTGTACTGGATGGCAAGATGAGAAGTGTACCCTTCACTGGTAAGACCAGACCATAGAGTAATCACACTGGATATACACATCCTGACCCCAGTCCCTGGCCAGAATACCACAGTGAAAAACATGTGTCAAGCATAGGTTGCAGCCCTCAAAACCAATGTTGAATCCACAAAAGGCCCTGTGCAAGTGCAGAATATGGGACACACCACAGAACATGTTATACAGGCATTCCATGAACACAGCCAGGAATGTTTGGAGTATGCAATCATAAATAACAACAACACACAATGCCATACACGCAGGCATCTGGCATGCTGGACTCCAGCCATTACCAAACCATGCAAGAGAATGAGGAAGCTACCACATGATAGAGCAAACATAAAAAGGGAAGTAATCACTGACCAGTAGTATGGCAATAACATATGTCCACACATATAATCCACTAAGTCCAGCCACAACAAGTAGAATCTGTGAATCCAGAGGCAATGTGACACCAGTCCCAAGTACACAGACAACCACAACACCCCCCCAATAAATACAAATATATGTGATAGATGCATCCATGTATCCAAACCAGAGGTTGAGCTCCACCAACTCAGTACTGTCAAAACTAGTCAGGAGGAGAAGGTAACCACATACACCACAAACCCAGTCCCACATAGACCTACCACAACTGTAAACCAAACAAATAAACACAGACAAATATTCCCGGAGGCCTTAATTACAAACACACCACACCAACAGAAGCCTCCAAAGCAGATCACAAGCAACCACAACCTTCAAACATAGCACATGCAATGAATAGTACGTAAAGCTGGTGTGCCAAACAGTCACAGGCCAGAAGGAGAAACAACATGCCTGATACAGTCGTAATAGGTGTCTTTATAGGCAGACACACTGCTGTCCCACTCACCAGACTGAACAAGGGAAAGGGTAGAGTAAGCTGCCTGTAGGCTGCCACAAAATGCCACATAACACAAGTACGCAGGTCACCCCAAAGCAAGCAGAAATATGATGCACTCAATGTCCATGCTGGTGTGAATTACCTGAGATGTACCTCCCTGGTCAACATGAAAGAGACATGGGTGGTCCCTCTGAGTATGTACCCCAGGCGGTATGACACTGGCTGTGTGCAGCATCCAACCCTCACCAAGAATGATGCCACAGTACAAACACAGAATGCTCATGTTTAACAGCTGGCACAGTTACAGCTGTCAGTCCAAGAGGGTCTAATGTCTGTCTGCTTGAGATGTCAAGCATGACAAGCCATGCCGCTGTTCCAGGGATGGCTTGCACCTGTTACCCGTGTGCCTGGATACTGGATAAGGCCTTTGCCGCCTCCATAGAGCCATGTAGGCAAGGCCAAAAGACTACCCACCACCCTAGAAAACATAAGTGGTAGGAAACATAAGGGTAATGCTGACCAATGCCAGATGTGTAAACTGCAATATGCATGCCCCTGAGGCACTTCCCATTATGGAGAACATCGATGTCTGTGCAGTGACAGAAGCCTGCTGCAAGCCTAGTGATAGCACACCAGCACTACTAGGTTATACCACATACCATGTGTTATGGCCCCAACACCTGCACCAAAACATCAAAGGAGGGGGAGTATCCATATGCAGCACAGACACCCATATTGCCAGGTAGCTGACAATGCACAAAGCAGTGGAGACCACCCATGTGCACATAACTGTAGTCAAAACTGCTGTACAGTCTGTAGCATGCGACAGACCACACTCTCACACACAAGAACTCCATCCAGACATCCTGAAGACACTGGACAGTATGAATGTCCCACCAAATACCAGACAAGGTACACACAAATTACCACATAGGTGTCAAACCATTATGTATGCAAGGAGTAATCAGGGACCTAGGGACACAGGTCGACATTAATCTGTCATGTGACACCCACAATGCCAATGTGGCTATGAAGATTGTCGATATTGGACACCGTATCATGAAAGGATTCACATAAACATCAACAGAGGTCACTGTGTCACTGTACTGTTCCCTTATCAGACCCATAATCTAGTACAATGACTCATATGGGATGTACCATATGTGACACCTGCAGCGGTTCGGAACACCTCATAGTTACCCCACCAACAGGATAAAGGGTGTGAAATATATGTCATATGCTGCCTGGCTGTAGACACCCCAGCTGACTGCAGTCACAGACTGCCTACACAGAGGTATTGTATGTCTGTTGTACAAGGCCATGTCCAACACAGGAGTAATGGACATGCTCCACCACAGGAAATCAAAGCCATTGGAGCTGTGAGAATCACAGATGTCAGCCTCAACACATAATGAAATAAGATGTGCTGGAGGGACAGATACATAACCCAGAAGCTCCCCACACCCAGAAACAGGATCCCAATCCATGGTAGGCAGATCCCTCACTGACACCCCTCAACAGGAATATTGCCAAGTGGATGGATGACCGTACATGTATACTGGGGGTCCTCACTGTGTCATGACCAGACAGAGGCACAGTGAAGAACTTCATAAATGGCCATAATTGAACATAGCAAAGGGTGGTGAAAGACACACACACTCTGGCTAGGCTTACTAATGGCCTAGGGTGTATAGCCTAGTATGAACCCATGAACCTATGAAGTTACAAAACGTACAGGACACTAAGGATAATCACAAGGGTTACCAATCTGATGGTAGGAACCATGTTGGGCATCCACAGATATGCTCCAAATCACACAGATATTACAAACAACATACCAAACACACACACATATTGCTAACATACAACCTGTCAGGTGCAGTGCAAACACCACCGCGCAGAGTGCAAAATACCTATCCCAGCACACTGATGGTCCCTGACATTGCAGATGCTGAGGTAACAGCCATCATCTGCAAAGCAGAACACACAGCAGCAAAGGTATGTGATGGTGTTCTGTGCTGAGGCCAACATGGACTCCAAGAATAATGGAATGCCAAATCACACTACTGCCCAATGTCAGCCTTACCACAGGATATGTACCCAAAGAGCAGTGTACAACAACAGTGGTCCATCACAACAAAGGTGTTGCCTGAATGGATACTCCAAACTACCACCCCAGGATCCTGACAAGCTTGTTCTGCACAGCTATGGAAAGGATCAGTATGTACCACAGACAGAAGGCTATTGTGGACCTACTGATACTGGACCCTACACAGTGTGGCTGTCGTAACTGCAGAACCTGCCCCTAAACATGTCTGACCCATTTGAAGCAGTCATTAAGGTCATTGATGAGGGCAATGTGGTCCACACAGTGTAGATGGACCATGCACATGCTTCTAGACAATACCATACAAGTTCAGTATGGATATGTTCACCAGCTTAAATATATACCCCTATGTCAGTAGAGGGGTTGCAAACCAGACCAAGGACAGAACTGACATGGACAGACATGCCGCATCCATGTCAGACTACAAAGCGGATATGAGTGGCATCCCACAATGCCTGGTCTTGGCCCCCTCCCACCCCCGTTCTGTATATATGTCCCATAGGTATAGGCCAACATGGAAGGACTGTGACTGAACATGTATGCAGAGGAGTACAAACAGCCCACCATATCCGACCCCCAGCTGACACAAGCAACCCACAAAAGGGCCACCTACAAACAGACAACTGTAGCCATAGCCATGTCAGCAAGCTAATTGCAGAACTGTGTATAGACAACCACCATGGATATACAGTAAGTGCCCACAAATTACCACACAAGTGTTAACCCATGAGGTACCTAACATGTAATGTGAGACCTGGGTGCAAAAGGTGATAGATATCCTGCACTGGACAAACATGTGGCTGTAGTGTTCACAGAAACATATACTATATACCCACCCAAACATGAAGGTTGGTAGATGTAGATAAGAGGAACTCACTGTGGCTCTGCAGTCATCCTCCATCAGCGTCACAAGTGACTACAATAGCCCCTGTGGGATATACCGCAGCAGACACATCCATCAACTGTAAAGTCCACAACAGTACCCCACCAGGAGTAGCAAAGAGCATGAACAGATGCCATGTGTTGCCTGAGTAAACAAACTGCAGCCCCACACACCGCCATACTTCCCAGCTACAGGAAAGCTGTGCCTGATGTATGAAGCCATGTCCAACCTGGAATGAATGAACATGTTGCACCTTGTACATTCTGAATGGCAGTGAGCTATGCACATGAGAGACCTGAATCCCAGCACTGAACTACATAGGACAAGCTGTACAGAATGATCCATAACACAGAAGGCACCCCCACTCTTCAGTAAACTCCTGGTACAGGTCAGCCAGAGAGTCACATATCGACACCCCTCAAGAGGAATCCTGATGAGTGGATGGGAGATGGTAGGCTAACCCTGGGTATCACTGTTATGTCAGAGGTAGATGGAGGCACAGTATACTAACCATATGTCATGGCAAACTCCAGTTACAATGTGTGTCGAAGGACAAACACACCCTGTGACTAGCATCAGAAATGGCCTAGGGAACATCGCTAGTGTTTGCCAATGTCCACTCATGTTGTGGAATACACTAGCAATGTTGGACGAGCCTGGTGTAGGTAGTCCATATCTGAACATATTGCAACATGGTCATATGTGCACAACTGGCCATTACACAGTCTGTTGTGCTCATTATGAAGATGTCAAGCAGTCATAGGACTAAAGCCCAGGATACTGTCCACCACAGTGAAAGTACTGAACCAGTACACTATATGGTACTACAGTGTTAGGTCATTATGAAAGTATGTTGAGAACTGTCTGCAAAGTATCCCATGCAATCCCTGCAGGCACAGTATAACCCCTGTTGTGGCAGACACGAAGCAGTTGGCCAGTTAGTACACAACATGGCACCCAACACACAACCATAAACATGAGATATTGCTAAAGTTCACACACACCCAAATATGTGGTGGACTTCAGAGTGCAACATATGGAAAGCTCACACTGGGCATGCTCGCACACTTTGATAAATGAGGCATATGTCAGACAACATGCCGTGGAAAGGCTGAACTGGGCATGCCCACACACTTAGGCCATATCTCCATTTAGCAGTTGGCCACACATATCTGGTATTTGTACGTGTCATTCCAGGAACCAACCACAACACAGCAATCAGCCCAGAGCACACAGTAAATGACTACAGAGACATAAGTCAGATATAAGACATTGGGCAGCACAGTGGTGCAGTGGTTAACATTGTCGCAGCAACAGCAAGAGAGTTCCTCTTCGATTCACTCGTGGGGCTGTGGAGTTGTGTGTTGTTCTCCTCATGTTTCTCAGGCTTAATCCGTGTGGTTTCTTCCCGGTACTCCCACATCCCAACGACATGCAACTGGACCGCATCTCTCCGGGCCTCCGCTGAAAACAGGCTCTGTGGAACCTAGTCGGACTTTCCCGGTCAACAAATGTTAAATAAATAAGTGATATAGTGGATTGCCATCATATGCAAACATCTTCCACAGATACACAAGTTGGTCATAGGAACAGGGAATGCTATGGCAATAAAGACCTGCAAATAGTAGAACAGCACAACAAATATTGTGCATCCGACAATTGAACATATGGGTGTAGAGGTCAATACTAGGCTTGTTGCCCTAGGGAATGACAGCTCAGCCAGAGTGTGCTTGGCATCTGCATCCCCAGGACAGTAGGCTACTGTGCCACTGTAAAGTAGGTCACAGAAGGCAACATGTGAGGCTACTGAGATGTGCCTCTGTCAAACAGGGGCACCGTGGAGGTCCCAGGGATTGAATGTGCTAAGCCACAGCCATGTTGTAGGTGTGTGCTGTGAGAGGGTTGCTGAGGATCTCTGACAGTAGGTGTCTGTCAATAACAGACTGAGGGAAGCCCTATCTGCATTCTCTGGACGATTCCACTGTCAACACTGTGTTGTAATGAGTATGTGTGAATGAAGTGCCATGCCAAAACTGTTCACAGATGTCCTCCCTCTGTGGGCTACAGCTCTGCAATGTATTAGGTCACTCTGTCTGTTGTACGGTGCATATATGGCTGGTGTACAGCTGACAGGTGTCTTGTTGTGGAGCAGTCATGGGTATATGTGGGATAGCATGACCAATGCAAACCGTACACATGCTCATAGAATGCAATTGTCCAGGATTATGCTGAGTGGCCAGTATAGTCCCCCAGCATGGGTCCTCTGAAGTCGTCCAGCCCAGTATACACAAGTGTAGAGTCTGCTTGTGCTAAATACAGTTTGTGTGCAGTGACAACCTTGCCTGGGGGTGGAGATGGGATATGGATGTCCAGGGAAAGGTGGGTATGGTCAGATATCAACAATGGTGGTCTATCTCTGGTGTGGAACAGTGAGTACCCACGTTGCAGATGGACAGGTGCAATATGTATTCCCCCATGTGGCTGTGGTGTTTGGTTCTGCCATAGCACATGGACCCACAAATTGTAGTGGCTGTAGGGTAAAGTGGTAGAGGCCTGAGTAGTTCTCACACACAATATGCCTGTACCTGATGTTAACAACTGGAATGGTGTATGTGAACACCTGCATATCCTGGCACTGTTCCCAGGGAAGCTAAGTGTGTGTCCTGGATGTGGGTGTGGTGTTCGGACTGGTTGTGTTGTGTGTTACAGGTTCTGTGGTCCCAAAGCATGGTATAGAACATAACCTGCCAGTGTGATGTGCATATCTGACCCAGACGTAGGTGGCTGCAAATACATATATATGCTATCCCCCCACCTGCCAGGTAGTACTACATGTACATACCTCTGTAGAAATAAAGATGTCAGCACCCTATAAATACTACAGGTGCAGAATTGATGCCCAGTAATTCTGATAGTGTGCTCTGCTAATGCGTTTCCTTCAACTGTTGTACTATAGTTAGGTAGGGGTTCGAATCCTGCAAATGCTCAGTGTGGGTGGGTGAGTGGGGTTTGTGTGTGTGAGAGGGAAATGTCCCTTTTGGCAACTGGGAAAACACACTACAGGATGCACATTCCCCTTTCTAAACACTGATGATGTCAGCACCCTATAAGTACAGCAGGAGAAGAAAAACCTCCCAGTAATGCGAATAGTGTGCTCCGCTAATGCGTCCGTCTTGAGTGTCATAACATAGTTAGGTAGGGGTTTAAATCCTGTACATGCTCAGTGTGTGTGGAGATTGTCAGTGTGTGTTCAAGACTGTTTGAAAGAAGTATCCCTTTTGCCAACCAGGAGAATACACTACAGGATGCACATTCCCCTTTCTAAACACTGATGATGTCAGCACCCTATAAGTATAGCAGGAGAAGGGAAGCATCCCAGTAATGCGAATAGCGTGCTCCGCTAATGCATCTGTCTCGAGTGTCATAACATAGTTAGGTAGGGATTTGAATCCTGTACGTGCTCAGTGTGTGTGGAGGGAGTGAGTGTGTGTTCAAGACTGTTTGAAAGAAGTATCCCTTTTGCCAACTAGGAGAATACACTACAGGATGCACATTCACTGATGATGTCAGCACCCTATAAGTACAGCAGGAGAAGGGAAACTTCCCAGTAATGCGAATAGCATGCTCCGCTAATGCATCCGTCTTGGTTGTCATAACATAGTTAGATAGGGGTTTGAATCCTGTACTTGCTCAGTGTGTGTGGAGGGGGTGAGTGTGTGTTCAAGACTGTTTGAAAGAAGTATCCTTTTGCCAACTAGGAGAATACACTACAGGATGCACATTCCCCTTTCTAAACACTGATGATGTCAGCACCCTATAAGTACAGCAGGAGAAGGAAAACCTTCCAGTAACGCGAATAGTGTGCTCCACTAATGCGTTCATCTCGAGTGTCATAACATAGTTAGGTAGGGGTTTGAATCCTGTACATGCTCAGTGTGTGGGAGGGGGTTAGTGTGTGTTCAAGACTATTTGAAAGAAGTATCTCTTTTGCCAACTAGGAGATTACACTACAGGATGCACATTCCCCTTTCTAAACACTGATGATGTCAGCACCCTATAAGTACAGCAGGAGAAGGAAAACCTTCCAATAATGTGAATAGCGCACTCCACTAATGCGTTCGTCTCGAGTGTCATAACATAGTTAGTTAGGGGTTTGAATCCTGCAAATGCCAAGTGTGTGTGTTTTGATGAGGGGGGTTAGTGTGTGTGCAATTTTGTGTGAGGGAAATGTCCCTTTTGCCAACTAGGAGAATACACTACAGGATGCACATTCCCCTTTCTAAACACTGATGATGTCAGCACCCTATAAGTACAGCAGGGGAAGGGAAACCTCCCAGTAATGTGAATAGCGTGCTCCGCTAATGCGTCTGTCTCGAGTGTCATAACATAGTTAGGTAGGGGTTTGAATCCTGTACATGCTCAGCATGTGTGGAGGAGGTTCGTGTGTGTTCAAGACTGTTTGAAAGAAGTATCCCTTTTGCCAACTAGGAGAATACACTACAGGATGCACATTCCCCTTTCTAAACACTGATGATGTCATAACCCTATAAGTACAGCAGGAGAAGAAAAACCTCCCAGTAATGCGAATAGCACGCTCCACTAATGCGTCTGTCTCAAGTGTCATAACATAGTTATGTAGGGGTTTGAATCCTGCAAATACCAAGTGTGTGTGTTTTGATGAGGGGGTTAGTGTGTGTGCAATTTTGTGTGAGGGAAATGTCCCTTTGGCAACTGGGAGAACACACTACAGGATGCACATTCCCCTTTCTAAACACAGATGATGTCAGCACCCTATAAGTACAGCAGGAGAAGGGAAGCCTCCCAGTAATGTGAATAGCGCGCTCTGCTAATGTGTCCATCTCAAGTATCATAATATAGTTAGGTAGGAGTTTGAAATCTGTAAATGGCATGTGTGTGTGTTTGGATGTGGGGACTCTGTGTGTGTACAATTCTGTATGAAAAACATGTGCTTTTTTGAAATCAGGGGATCACACTACATGATGCACATTACCCTTTCCAAGCAGTGATGATGACAGCACCCTATACATACAGCTGGAGAAGAGACATCTGCCAGTACTCAGAATAGCGCAACCTGCTACAGCGTTGCTCTCAAGTGCCATAACATATTTAAGTAGGTGTTTTAAACCGGCAAGTGTGTGTGTGTGTATTTGGATGTGGGGAGTTTGTGTGTGTGCATTTCCGTATGAAAAACATGTTAGTTTTGGCAATCAGGAGATCACACTACCTGATGAACATTACCCTATCAAAATACTGATGTTGTCAGCACCCTATAAGTACAGCCAGAGAAGAGGAACTATCTAGTAATCTGAATAGTGCACTTCGCTAATGCGTTTCTCTCATGTGTCGTGACTTAGTTAGGTAGGGGAATGAATCCTGCAAATGGCAAGTGTGCATGTGTGTGTCTTGGGGTAGTAGGGTGTTTGTAAATGCAAGTGTGAGAGAACAGATCCTTTTGGCAAATATTACAATACACCAGATGCTGCATATTCCCCCAGTAAACACAGGGGATGTCACCACACTATCAGAACAGCCAAACAGGGCTAGTTGGCTAGTAATGCCAATAGTGCGCTCTGCTACTGTGTCTATTACCATTGTCAGAGTACACATAGGTATGTTTTGGTAACCCACAACTGCCACGTGTGGTTGTGTCACACAGTATGACCTTGTGTGTGTCTTTGTACATAACAATGCATGCCATTGCCTAAACTAGCAATGGCATTGCACACATGATGTATGTGTGTGTGACACATACACATAAATACCTGTGACCTGCAGTAGTTACCATGTCTGACACATGCCTTGAGTGGATAAATTGTATTTGCAATGTATACCAATATGACTGTGTCTTACTGTGCAGGGTCCACACGCGGTATGTGTCTATACAGTGTGGGTGTATATGGTAAAATACCTACAGCAGGGGATACACATCTGGTCTGGGCCATATAGTGTAGATGTAGTCAATGTACAGGTGCTGAGTGTTCCCACCTGTTGTGGTAGTGGTAACATGTCATTCCACTGCAATTCAGTGACCACATGCTGTGAACCCTTCAACTAGTGTGTTGTAGCTACAGTAATGCTCACGCACAATGTTTGGCTGGATGCAGTCCAGCCATATAAAGACAGTTCTTGAGACTGTCATATTGCCAGTGTTGTTATGGAGGATAGGTGGTCTTCCTGTGTATGGGAGGGTTGTGTGTGCCAGGCTATGAACCAGATGGCAGTCCGACACACTGTTAGCTGCACATGATTAGGCCCTGATGCTTTGTGCTGTGCCAACAACCTGGAGGTGTGTGTATCTGTGGTACCTTGGGATACCACCCCCCTGTCCATCTGATACTGCACAGACATTGCAGTTCACCATGCTGAGGACAATGTCCGTTGCAGGCATCTTCCGGTGTACACTGCTCTTATTGTGTAGCAGCACTGGTAGTGTCCTAACCTGTGTGATACCCACGGAGGTGGCTATGTAAACCATGTCCTGCAGCATAAGGCAGTATGTGTGTACCAAGGAGCTTTGCCATTATACATCGGGCCATGGGTGCCACATGCAAGATGACCCTTGCACATCATTGTGGCTTCCCTAGCATGTAAGCACACGTTGACAGCCAGCGGATACCCTATGAATGACATTGGAGACTGAGCATAATGTAGACATACAACACCCTTCCCACATATAGTGGTAGCATACCTGGTGAGGGTATGTTGGCAACCAAGATCAGGCTCATACTGGCCTGTGCCACATGCTGAGAGATCCATTCTATGTTCCCTATCATGTAGTCCAGGGAGGTATGTCTCAGGTCAGCCATACTGGCATGGTCAATGAGTGAGTCATATGTGTCCATGCCTCTGACTGACCTGTATGCATGTGTTCTGTGGTGGACCATAGTGCCCCTGAGGCATATCACTGTGACCTTCACCAGATACAGCCTGTTGAGCGGGACCCCAGTGCAGCACCCAAGACAGGTACCTGACACATCTGTAGCAGGTGTGTTGTGTAGCCCTACAGGCTGTGAGTGTGTGGCACAGTGGATGTGTGTGCCATGTGTGGCATGTGCTCTCTTCCAACGGAACATATGCCTGTGTGCCAGCTGTGGAAGTGTGTGATGCTCAGGCAGGATGCTATTCTGAGTCCCCACGTATGCCCCAGTGTGTTCAGCATGCTGTCAGTGCGTGTCAATGTCTGACTTGTATTGTAGTCACTGTAATATATTTTATTTATTTATTTATTTATCCTACATTTGTTGACCGGGATAGTCCGACTGGATGCATGTCCATTTCAGGGAGGCCGGGAGAAAAGCTACAAGGGTAAGCAGATACAGCATTACATAATACCAGCATTACATATTACAAACAGATTATTTACAGAGATTACATAAGTAAGCAAGTTAAACATGTTCCACAGGTTAATGTTAGTCCTGAGCACAAGTCAGGATTAAATTAAATTACACAGTAAACTGGTTAACAGATTTTACACATTCGAGTTAGCCAGGCTTGATACATTGACATAGCCAGTTAAGTGACAAATGTTGTTTGAGTCTAGTGTTAAATTGACCTAAGGTGGAAAGTAAGGTAATATCAGCTGGAAGTGAGTTCCAGGATCTACTTACAGAGTTTTCAAAGAGAGAATCACCGGCTGTGTTATTAAATTTGCTAGTCTGAATTAGTAGTTTGTTAGAGGATCGAAGTGGTCTAGGATTGTTATAGGGGGTGATAATATTTGAAGTGCAGGAGTATTGTCCGGATTATAGAGGATTTTATAGGCCATAATCAGTTGGTTATACTGTATTAGGCTGGGTAGTTCAAGCCAACCAAGCTGATTTAGATTGATGCAATGATGTGTCCTAAAGGCAGCCCAGTGGCAAACCTGGCAATGTGGTTGTAGCAAATTGAGTGTTTGTTAAGGACAGTCTTGTTCATATTCGAGAGTAGAGGGATGCATACAGAAGGGTTGAAAGAAGGTGTGAGCGAGCTATGGCACCTTTAGCTGGAGGGTTAGGAAGGCTTTTATTCTGTAAAGTGACCCTAGTTTTTTATTGATGGCTTTGATAATTTGGTTAACATGTAGGTCACATTTGAGATTATTGTCTATGATGACACCTAATAGTTTAGTAGATGGGTCAGGAGATTATTGTGCCATTAGTTGATGTTATGGTAAAGGTGAAAGCGGTAGACCTATGTGTTGGTGAAATAACAGCAGTTTAGTTTATTTGGGATTTAGGATCAGACGATGTTCAGAAAGCCAGTTTTCTATTGTATTAAAGGTGGTCTGGGTAGCTGACCATAACTCTACTGGAGATGTGGCTGAGCAGATCAGAGTAGAGTCTTCAGCATATTGGATACAGCTGACTTTTGGGATGACAGTATAAAGGTCGTTAATGAAGATGGAGAACAGAAAGGGCCCTAGTATAGAGCCTTGTGGTACTCTGAGGGTGTTAGGTAGAAGGTTAGAGAGTTTGTTCTGCCAGAGGCCAGCCTGCTGTCGACCATGCAGGTAGGATTGAAACCATTGCAAGGCTCCAGTATCTAGACAGAATGTTTGCAGGGTGTGGATTACAAGTTGGTGATCAACCATATCGTATGCCTTGGAAAGATCCAAAAAGAGGGATGAGGATATATAATTACTGTTGCAAGTATGGTTTATGGTGTTAGTAAAGGCTAGGAGGCCTGAAGTAGTGCTGTGATGAGGACGGAAGCCATGCTGAGTGTCTGCCATAAGGCGATTTTGGATTAGGTGGTGCATGAATTGTCTATGAATAAAGTTTCCATAATCTTAGCAAGTGAAGAGAGTATAGCTATTGGCCTATAATTGGAGAATTCAGTAGAGCTGCCTCCTTTGTGATGTGGGATTACATAGGATATTTTCCAGATGGTGGGAAATTTAGATTCTACCATGGTTTGTTTGATTAGTTTTAAGACGGGGTAAGCAATAGCATCATCTTGCTCACTAAAGCAATTATAAGTCAGCACTAAAAATTAAAAGCACTACACCCTCGCTCCCCATTGGCCCTTGTTTTCAATTATAAAGGAATTCCCAATATTATTATAGCATGTCCAAAGGTCAGTTGTCAATCTCCTCTCCGGTCCAGCTGGTGAATATGGGAATCTTGAGGCAATGTTACAACTGCCTCATGTACACAGACAACCCTCTCCTCCTCCCAACAAATTCCAACACATGTGAGAGATGCAACCATATAGCCAAACTGGAGGCTAAGATCTCTCAACTCAGTACTGGCATAACCAGTCAGGAGGAGAAGGAAACCACACTCACTAAAATTCCAGTCTCACATAGACCTACCACGACAGCAAAACAAACACATAATCACACAAAAACATACTCGGAGACTCTAAATAAAGATCTGCCTAAGCAGCAGAGACCTCCAAAGCAGACACCCAAGCAACCGCTACCCCAAAACAAAACATGTGCAACACATATCTCACAAAGCCAGTGTGCCAAACAGTCACAGCCCTTAAGGCTAAACAACACACCTGATACACTTGTAATAGGTGACTCTATCATCAGGCACACTGACGTCCCGCTCACCAGGCTGAACAAGGAGAAGGTCACGGTGAGCAGCCTGTCTGGTGCTAGGATCTGCCACATAACACAAGCACTCAGGTCACTCCAAGGCAAGTACAAATATGACTCAGTCATTGTCCATGCTGGTGTGAATGACCTGAGATGTACCTCCCTGGACTACATGAAAAGAGACATAGAGGAGCTCTCTGAGCATGTAGCCCAGGCTGGTATGACCCTGACCTTGAGTAGCATCTTACCCTCACCAAGAATGATGCCACAATATGAAGACAAGATCAATTTCAACAACTGGCTTAAGTATTGGTGTCATTCAAAGGGGATCCAATGCCTGTCAGCTTGGGATGATATGCACGACAAGCCACGATGCTTTGCTAGGGAAGGCTTGCACCTGTCACCCCTGGGCTTTCGGATATTGGCAAAGGCTCTTGCTACCCCCATAGTGCCTTTTTTAGGCAAGGCTCAAAAGACAAACCCACCTCTATAGGTATCACAAGGGATAAGAAACTAAGACTAATGCTACTTTACGCCAGAAGTCTAAACCTCAAGATGCACGCACTCAAAACTCTCCTTAGCATGGAGAACATCGATATCTGTGCAGTAACTGAAACCTGGTTCAGGACTCCCGAGAGCACTCCAGCACTACCAGGTTATACTTCATACCATGTTTTTTGGCCCCAAAACTTGGACCGAACCACAAAAGGAGGGGGAGTATCGATATTCATCAAAGATACCCACACCTCCAGGTTGGTGGCAAAGCACGAAGCATCAGAGACTATTCATGTGCAACTAACAGTGGGTAAAACTGCCTTCCAGTTTATAGCCTGCTACAGACCACCATCCCAAACCCAGGAACTCCACTTGGCCTTCCTGAGAACACTGGAAAATATGAAGGTCTCTCCGAACACCATTATATTGGGCGACTTCAACTATCCAAACATAGATTGGGAGCATTACTCTAGCTCCAACACCCTTGCCCAAAGGTTCCTAGAATTCATAAACTCAAATGCTATGGAACAACTTGTTACCACTCCCAGAAGAGGGGAAAACATACTGGACCTGATCATCACCAACATGGGGACTCTATGCTCCAGACCAGAAGTGTATCCCTCACTGGTAAGATCAGACCATAAACTGATCTCACTGGATATTCACATCCCGACCCCACCCCCTGCCCAGAAAACCACAGTGAAAAACTTCTCTAAAGCAAATTTCACACTCCTCAAAACCAAGGTGGAATCCTTCAAAGCCCCCGGGCCTATGGAAAATACGGCCCAGACCGCAGAATCCTTTATAAATGCATTCTTTGAACACATTCAAGAATGCATGGATCATGCAATCCCAAATAAAACCAAGACCCAATCCTCCAAAGGCAGACGACCTGTCTGGTGGACCCCAGCCATAAACAAACTATACAATAGAAGGAGGAAGCTACCACATGATAGAGCAAAATCCCAAAAAGTGAAGGCAACTCTGATCAGTATTAGCAAAAAACTAAGGGCACTCATAAAATCATCAAAGGCCAGCTTCGAGAGAAAAATTGCACAGGACACTAAGGAGAATCACAAGGCTTTCTTTAGTTATGTTAGGAACCTGGGTGGGAAGGCTTTCGACACAATACCCCACTCGGGTATTGTAGAAAAACTTACCAGCTTAAATGTAAACTCATATGTCACAAGATGGGCTGCAAACTGGCTTAAGGACAGAACACACAGGGTTAGAGTTGCTGGCGCTATGTCAGACTCCAAGCCGGTCACAAGTGGTGTCCCACAGGGCTTGGTCCTTGGCCCCCTATTGTTCAGCATCTACTTCTCAGAAGTACAGGCCAACATGGGAGGACTTTGGCTGACAAAGTTTGCAGACGACTGCAAACCGGGCGCCATAGTGGAAAGTGCATCGGACACGGATATCCTTCAGAAGGGACTCATGGAAACAGATAGCTGGTGCCAGAGCCATGGCCTGAAGTTAAACGTCAAAAAATGTATAGTCATACTCTTCGGGAAAAACAAGGTAACCCCAAGCTACCATATAGGTGGCAATCCACTAAGCACAGAAGAGGTTATCAGGGACCTGGGGACCCAGGTTGACAGTGGCCTTTCTTTTGACACTCACATTGCTAAAGTGGTTAAAAGACCTTCTACATTGCCCACCTGATCATGAAGGGATTCACATCCAGATCTAGTGAGGTCATTGTTCCCACTTATTAGACCAATGATCGAATACAATGCCCCATTCGGGATGTATCTCACCCGACATCTGCAGCAATTGGAGAGACCCCAAAAGTTCCTCAGCAAAAGGATAAAGGGACTCCAAAATCTGTCATATGCTGCCAGATTGAAGAAACTCCAGCTCTATTCAGTCGCATATCATCTGCTCAGAGGTGACATGTGCCTGACATACAAGGCCATGTCCAACCCGGAATTAATGGACATGCTGCACCTCAAAAAATCCAAATCCACCAAAACCACTAGAGCAAGCGACTTAAACCTTAGCATGGATATAAATAGGATGTGCTGGAGGGATAGATTTATCACTCAGAGACTCCCTATGCTGTGGAATAAAATCCCAGTCCATGTGAGGCAGAGCACCTCGCTGGCTATGTTAGAGAGAAATCTTGACCTGTGGATGGGAGATCGTAGGTTTACCCCGGGAATCATCTCTGTGTCACTGCTGGACAGAGACACAACAAACTAATGGGCACAGTATTTTTTCATATAAGGGGTGGCGTAAGCCACTAAACTTTGGGCTAGGCTTATAAATGCCTTAGGGCAGATAGCCTAGTATAAACCTATGAACCTATGAACCTAATTCCCAGATATTCTCAGAATTAGTCTAAAATGGCAAAAAATACACGAACCCACAGACATTGCCAACATCCTAGCTGACAGGTTCAGCAAACTTCTCCCACCAAAGGGCAAATATCTATCCCAGCAGAGTGCTGCCCCCTGACATCTCAGATGCTCAGGTGGGAGCCGCCCTCTCAAAGCAAAAACACAGCATCAATGGGACCAGGCGGTGTCCCAGGCTGATCCTACATGAACTCCAAGAAGAGCTAAACCCAAACATAAAACTACTGTTCAATCTCAGCCTTGCTACAGGATATGCACAGCAAAATAATAGGCATAGTTTTATTCAAACTAAAAGGGGTGCAGCCATGTACCCAAAGAGTGGCGTGCAGCAACAGTGGTCCCTTTCCACAAAGGTGGTGCCTTAGGACCCTGGAAACTATAAGCCCCATAAGCCTGACTAGCTTGGTCTGCAAAGCTATGGAAAGGATCATCATGGACCTCATAAATAAAGATATTGGGGACCTACAGACACTGGATCCTACCCAGTTCAGCTTTGTTAAGGGCAGATCCTGCCTCTTAAACCTGGTTGACTTCTTTGAAACAGTCACCAAGGCCATTGACGAAGGGAAGGTGGTCCACACAGCCTATCTGGACCTCGCAAAAGCCTTCGATACAATACCCCACTCGGGCATTATAGATAAGCTCACCAGCTTAAATATAAACCCCTATGTCACTAGATGGGTTGCAAACTGGCTCAAGGACAGAACCCACATGGTTAGAATTGCTGGAGCCATGTCAGACTCCAAACCAGTTACAAGTGGCGTCCCACAAGGCTCAGTCCTGGGACCTCTCTTGTTTTGTATATATTTCTCGGAGGTACAGGCCAACACAGAAGGACTGTGGCTGACCAAGTTCGCAGATGACTGCAAACTGGGCGCCATAATTGACTCTCCAGCCGACATAGAAACAGACAACTGGTGCCAGAGCCATGGCGTCAAGCTAAACACCAAAAAGTGTATAGTCATCCCCTTTGGCAAAAACAAAGTGCCCACAAATTACCACATAGGTGGTAATCCATTAAGTACAGAAGAAGTAATTAGGGACCTGGGGACCCAAGTTGATAGCAATCTCTCATTTGACAACCATGTGGCCAAAGTGGTTAGAAAAACATTTTATATAGCCCACCTAATCATGAAGGGATTCACATCTAGATTAGGGGAGGTCATCGTGCCTCTTTACTCATCCCTCATCAGGCCCATAATCGAGTACAATGCCCCTTTTGGGATGTACCTTACCAAACACCTGCAGCAACTGGAAAGACCCCAAAAGTACCTCACCAAGAGGATCAAAGGGCTCAAACAGATGCCATATGCTGCCCGGTTAAAGAAACTCCAGCTCTACTCAGTGGCATACCGCCTGCTCAGAGGTGTCCTGTGCCTGACGTATAAGGGCATGTCCAACCCGGAATTAAGGGACATGCTGCACCTCAAAAAATCCAAATCCCATCAAGCTGCATGCTCGAGAGACTTGAACCTCAGCACTAAAATAAATAGGACATGCTGGAGGGACAGATTCATAACCCAGAGGCTCCCTTCACTCTGGAATAAAATCCCAGTCCAGGTTAGGCATATTCCCTCATTGATTCTCTTCAAGAGGAATCTTGATGAGTGGGTGGGAGATCGCATGTTTACCCCGGGTATCACTTCTGTGTCACTGTTAGACAGAGGCACAGTATACTAACCTCAAAAAAGAGCATAGCAGAATTAATTTAAAATGGGTGGCGAAAGCCAAACACACTTTGGCTAGGCTTATAAATACCCTAGGGCAGGTAGCCTAGTATGAACCTATGAACCTATGAATCTGATTTTTGGAGCTACTCGGCAGGGAGTTGATCAGCAGAAAGTGTAGTGGGTTTCACTTTTTCAATCAAGGTACGGAGAAGTGAAGTGGCGACTGGTTGACTGCTGGACGCAAGTAGGTTTCTAGGGGTGCTACTTTCAGGACCAGGGGAGCTAGGATGTAGATGGCTAGCTAGGGCTTGAAATTTCTCAGTAAAGAATTGGTCAAAACTATCAGAAACATCTTCAGGGGTTTTATCAATAGTAGCAGCAGGGATTGGGTTTGTAGTTTGTCCAGGATGTAGTATATATGACATGCCACCTGACAGGGTATGGTATTACTGGGTTCAGGGAGCTCAGTCCCCAGATTGGCTGTGTGGTGGTATCCCACACATGTGTTGTACATTCCTGGCCAAGGGTGATGGCTGACTGCATACACGTGGCAGCTGTGACATTGCCACATGACTCACATAAACCACAACTGGACCATAGAGGTGATTCACAGGTTACCTTTGCACATGCTACCCTAGTAGTGTGATTGCCATGGTGAGTACCAACACATAGGGCCAATGGGGAACAACATACTGAAGATGTGTATGTGTGGGTGTACCGCTACTGTTTCATAGCACTGGCATATATGACTGCACACGTGGGTAAATGCCAGGTAAGACATGTGCAATGTGTCAAAGGCAACGTACATGCATACAGGACAGACAGTGACGTTCTGTCATGTGTAAAGTTGACATACGTATCGTACGCTATGCAGATGTCACTAGGAGTCCACAGAAGCACTGTAACTCTGCCTTGCAGGTGTAAGCAGTGTTCAGGAACCCTAGCGAACATGCATGCAAACAAAGCTACAGTAAGCAGGGCTGGAAGTAGTGCATTGTACAACAAAGAAGAGATAACAATAACACTAAGTAACAATGCAAATATGTAGGCACTATCAACATGTACCCAGGAATACACAGCGCAGATGCCCATGGTAGAACTGATATTATGTCATAGTTATTTGTGATTTGGATTACATTGGTACTGCACACATATCTACATGTGCGAACATCCACATTGCATAGTCGTTGTGGACAACTTGACACCATTACTGTACATGTCCACCATTGCATATCACTACTTGTGTTAGCTTTCCCCATGTGCTACCCATGTATGCGGCTATCTGTTGACAACCTTACCACCGGCATGTAATTATGTGCAGCTGTTACACTGTGGTATGTACTATGGGTGCAGATAACAATTCAGGACATTCATACAGTTACTGCAGCAGGCATGCTGGGATATACACACAGTCATAGCAGCACACTGTACTGTTACCAACATGATACTACTAATACACTTCTATGTAGTCACCCTGTGCATCAGCAACAGCGTGTTTACCTGTTCCCGCAATGATGTTGGAGATTGCAGGAGGTGGCACAGTGTCATCATATGCACAGGGTGTGGATTAGGTATGCCTGAGTCAGCCACTGATACCACCAATTGACATGTGTGTGTATGTGTCTTGGTGAGGGGCAGCAGTACAGGGTGGGGCAGTGTTGGTGCAGTGTGTGCTTGTATGTGCTCACCCTAGGTGTTAACATTTTGCATGTGTGTATGCGCACACAGTTCCACCTCATGGCTGCCATATACAGGGGTTTGTGGACAGCCACAGACTGCACCTGGCAGGTCATACAGATCAGTGTCTGTGGGCACGGACACGGTACCTGTGCCTGGCAGGGGTGTTACGGACCGTATCCAGTACTAAGCCAGACTGGGTACTGTCATCAGAAGTGGGAGTGTGTTGACTGGACACAGGTCCTTGTTGGGACTGTCCAGAGCCACATGCACGTGGTCTCCTGGGGCGTTCCGATGACAGCACAGACCCAGCATTGCTGGGGCTGCTGCTGGCACTATGGGGGCGTGTGCGAGCCTGTTGTCATCTGTGCCGACTGCCAGCTGCTGCTGTTGCCGGCATATGGCTACATCGATGCCGCAAATGCCCACCATTGCCCTGGTTCATGGACATTTGGTTGTGGAACTGCTGTAATATGTCCCCACAACGTCTGTCTATGACATCGGTGAAATTACGGATAGCATCCGCAATGTCACGCATACTGTCTGTCATGGCTGTGCGACATGCTCTCAGCTCCCTCAGACCCTGTCTGGTGTACCTTTCCATACACGACTGTGCCTGCATGACAGTCCGAAACATAGCTGAGGTTGACAGACTTCTTTGGGCACGTTGGCCAGAGGCAGTGCAGCGGATGCTCCCACGAGAACCCATGGGCAACTGTCTGTGTGGTACCATCACAGGACCCTGCCCATGGCTGCTGTGTAGGGACGCATGTGCCACAGGTACCACATTACCCTGGTCTATGCCCACTGTATCCTGTCCATCACCTAGGGACAATGGTGACAAAGGATGTACTGGCAGGATGACTGCGCAATGATGGGGTTGACAGCTGTGTACTGTCAATTGGCTGACCAATGGCAGACCCTGACACACCTTCCTGTACCATTACACAAATATCATCATTACCAGTACCTGTGGCACAAGATTCAGGTTCCCTGCTGCAGGTCACCAGAGCAGCACCAGAACCTGTGGGAGGAAGACAGGAAACACAGTTTACAGTCTCCAGACATTGTTACCAGTGATGCACTTCTGCACACATGCACATGCACATATGGACACATGCACACATGCACACATGGACACAGGCACACTTGCACACATGGACACAGGCACACATGCAGACATGCACACGTGGACACATGTACACAGGCACACATGCACACATGCACACATGCAGACATGCACACGTGGACACATGCACACATGCACACATGGACACATGCACACATGGTCACATGCACACATGGACACATGGACAAATGCACACATGCACACATGCACACATGCACACGTGGTCATGTGTACACATGCACACATGCACATATGCACACATGCACAGATGCACACGTGGACACAGGCACACATGCACACATGCACCGCGTGGACGCGTGGACACAGGCACACATGCACACATGCACACATGGACACAGGCACACCTGCACACATGCACACATGGGCACAGGCACACCTGCACACATGCACACATGCACACCCCGCAGTATACACACAGAGCACTACTGAGTTACACTACTGTTACAAGCATTATCAGGACTATTATAGGTTATGTTAAACACACTCACCAGCATGGATGGCCTGCCTTGCTGTAACCCCAGAGGGACCTGCAGAAATGATGAGATTAATGTCAGTGGGCACAACTGTGCCACTGATATTGCATATGATACAGTGTACAGAACAGCCAAGTGCACATATGGCATATTACCTGCACGCTCCATGTCGTGCTGCTGTGTGGATCCAGCCTCCATCATGATGCAGGTGTACTGCTGTTGCTGTTCCGGGGCTGGAGCCACAACACTTAGGAGTAGCCCCTCCAGTCTGGTGAGGGGGGATGTGTGGCCACCCCACCTCCTGTGCAACCTGTTGCCTGTGGATATCTGATGCATGCTGATGGACACTTCAGATTAAATCACTGCAGTGATGTCGTACCTGCTCATATGTCCTGTTATGTGTGCCAATATTATTTACCCTACGGACAAGGTCTTGCCACAGTGCAGCCCTCTCCTGCTGATTCTGACTGGTGCGGGAAAACAGGATGTTATACTCTCGCACCAGGCTCTGGTGGATCTCCTCGTCTTCTGCTGCAGAGTAGGTGGGATTATGCTGACACGCCATCTCCCTGGAAGAGAACACAAACAGGATATCAGCAGACTATGTCAGTAATATATGGCACACATACTATACATGATACTCATGTGTAGTGATATACTACTACTCCCATATATTGCATGTGTGTGTGTCATGGTGGATACACAGGTACATGGCCAGATATCAGTGCTCAGCCAACACCTGTGCAACAATACCTGCCACATTTAACACAACATAGTAGCATGCCCCATCGGTCAGCACACACTGACAGGTCCAATGCACAACCTCACTCTGGGGGTTCATCCCAAGGTACTGTATGTGGGCCATCCACTACTGTGATGTGGACAGAAGTTACTCGGCCTGGATATACATATCCCACCACCACCACCAGCACAGTAGACAACTTTGATATGTATGTGATTAGACAGTTATTCACTTGCTGGGACTGAGATGGTATCCATGCAGCACACTGGGCCAGTGGAAGCCACAACCCACACCGCTGACCCCTTTGCAAATGCTTACCACGGACATGCCACAGATTGCATGGAACTTGCACACACATTTCTAACCCAGACCCTATGCCCAAAGGTTAGGCATCCTGTCCGGTGAACCCCAGACAGAGGCAGATTGTATAACAATAGCAGGAGGCTACTGCAGGACAGAGCACATTCACATTAAGGGAAGGCATCTGTGGTCAGCACTGGTACTATGCTACAGTTCATCATAACAATGGCCACGGCCTACTCTGGGAGGGAAATGGCCACAAACACTATGGATGACCACAAGGCCTTCTTCAGTTATGTTACACATATGGACCACATGCCTCAGATATGCTCTGTGTTAATACACACCTACTTAACATTCACCAAACACACGGATATTGGCAACAGTCTTGCAGACAGGTTCGGTGCATGTATCCCCCCTCCTTCTCCCCACCAGTTGAAATATTTATCACAGCTGTATGTAACCTCCTATCATCTCACATGTCCAGGTGAGGGCCCCTCAGCAGAGCAGAACACACAGCATCACTGTGACCTCATGGTATCCCTGGATGTGTGCTACCTGCACTCCAAGAGGACATACAACCGCATATAACACTGATAATTTATCTTGGCCGTACTACAGGATATGTACCTGGACAGTGGCATACAGCGACAGTGGTCCCACACCACTAAGGAGGCACCTTGACTGACCCTGGGAACTACCACATCATATGCATAACTGGCCTGGTCTGCTAAGCTATGGAATTATGCAGTATGGGATGCATATGCAGTGATATCGGGTACCTGCAGACACTTGTTACCAGCCAGTGTGCCTTTGTGATGGGCTAATCCTGCCTTTTGAACCTGGCTGACCTTTCAAAGCAGTCACTACAGCCATTGCTGAGGGCAAAGCACAGACAACTGTTGCCAGGATCATGGCCTAAGACTGATTGACATGTAATGTATGGTCATCCCCTTTTGGTGGAACTACATTACACTCAACATATCACATGGACATACCTATAGATACAGACCTATGACACATTTGGAGGGTTCACAGTATGCACACTATTAACCTGCTACTTTGCATTACCTGTGTTTGTCACAGCTGGTTGCGTTACCACTGCTTCTGATTGCTGCTGCTACTGTCACTGCTGACAGCTTAGAGTCACAGAGTCACAGTGTGTAGGTTTTTTTTTTTCTCTCTCTCTCTCTCTCTCTCTCTCTCTCAGTTTTCTCTCTCCCTCTGTCTGCTTCCAGACAGTGCAATGAATGTATTGCATGTGTGGAGTGTTAGTACTGGATGCTTTGTAGGTATCTGCATTGGTCCATGTGATGGCCTCTGCACCAGTTGTAAGCCAGCATTTGCTAATTGCATGCAGCCAGTTGTGTACTGATTGCAGTTCTCACTGTGATTTCAGGACAGTGCTATAAAAGGGTATGTGAGATAGGCGTTGCCCTTTCAGATTGTAAGGCGGGGACCATGCTGGTATGCTGCGGACACTGTTCTGTGAGAGTAAAGGTTAGTATCTCTCTCATGATTCAGGCTGTGTTGTATATTCACAATTCTCCATTCCTCTCTCCTGTTCCCTGTAGTAAGTGTGTATGCACAATGACTCCTACAACTATATATATATATATATATATATATATATATATATATATATATATATATATATATATATGTACATATACATACATTTATATATGTACTTTAACTGACATTATTACCTACAAGCTACCAACTAGCATGGCTGTTTCTGTTCACACACTACTATTATGGGAATCCAGTAGTTTTGACAGTAATTCTAAATGACATGCTTTGTGTACTACACATCCTATATTCCCTTTACATTCATCCCTACTATTACATGTTATATTTATTTTAGCACAATGTTTTTGTATAAGAGTCATGGCTTAGTGGTAGGTCATACAGACTAGTGTTTCCTGGGTTCGGGACTGACAGTGGGATTTTATTTTGCTTTTGAACTGAGTACAGGACCTGTCAATCAAAGTGACTAAGGCACTTTTAAGCAGTTGTAACTGGGTTAGCCCTGGTTTGCACGGAGCTCACACATGCACACTGGTGGTTAGCTCTGCGCACACACACGCACACCCACTTACAACCGCTTACCAGTGCTTACTCTGGCGCACACCCGCGCTATTTTCTTTGAAAGAAATGAAAATGGGGAGACAGGAAAGTGGTGAAAAAGGGGTCACAAAGAGGGTAAGACAGTAGGGAAACAAGCTTGGGATTTGCAGGAGGTATGTAGGTAAGGTCCATAGCTGCCCATTTCTTCATCAGCAACAGCTGTGCATATGTATGTAATTTGGTGTGACATTTGAAACCTTCCACCCCTGAGAGAAGTGTCAGGACAACAATAATACTTGTTGTACAGCCAATTGTAATTGATAGATTCCATGTCCAGCAGACATGTGTGCGGAATGAGCAGCTATGTATGGGGCGTAATTTTTTGTGGGTACAGAGTGCCCTTTTTTTTTTTTTTTTTCAGGTGAGAGTGGTATGTCAGGTGAAGGAAGTCGGTACAGCTGGGGAGGTAGGTAGGGTAGGTAAACAGACAAGACAAACAAGATGCATACAGGGGCGGTGTATGACATGTGTGGGGGTTACACAATTGACGGGGACAGAGGTTTGGATATCCAGAGCCCATGAGCTCACAGATGGCAACAGTGGAACTGATATCCCCACCCATAGGCAGTTGCCATTGTTCCTTCACTGCCCAGGATGGGGCTGTGCTGGGGGCTGTGTAGGCTGGGCAACAGGCATGCCCGTAAGTTACCCATGCCTCAAGCTGGCATAGGGTCTCGAGAACAGAGTCCCGAATCTCCCTACGCACCACAGTCCGGACGCTACGGAGGGTGAGTGGTGGTTCTCCTCCCACCACACTTGCAGAGGGGGGGCAAGCCCCATCCCCTGCAGCACTTCCACCCACAGGTGGCACAGGGCTACTGGAGGAGGGTCCAGACTCGGCACTAGTGCCAGGTGCACTCGCCAGCTGAGGTGGGAGAGGTGGGTTCGCTGGAACCCGCCTTCCCTGTCATCCTATGTTTTGCATTATGTCATGACAGTTTGGGTTAGTGACATATAATACCATTCACAATTAGTTGTAACAGCATGCATTAGTATTCCCATTAACCAAACACCCAGATATTCACACCATTGAACAGCGTGCATAACACATGCATAATTTGAACAGCAATACACAGTCCAACAACATGCAGGGTTAATTGATGGCAACAGGCCATCAGGTTTGGATGTATGAACAGGGCAGATGCATCAATGTACATGCAAATATATATGACCCAACAGGACAAACGTCCAGGGGTGTTAATTGTGATTGCACATACCATTTTCATGTGGAATGGGTTATATGTGGTTATAGGGTGGGGTGAAGAAAATAATATTAACACCTTCAAATACCAATACATATGCTGTACATTTCTAATAGCTGCAGATATATACACACTACTGTTCTAACTACAGTTTCCTATATGATAACTACTTCAATTTGGTGATAGGACTGTTACTGCAACATCAATATACATTTTATTGTTCTTCATACACATTCATATCTAGCTTTGTTCAGCTACATCATCCTGCTACATTTGCTTTATATAGCTGTAGACAAGTGTGGATGTTTGGTATATCAGACAATCATCCTATCTGCATATTGCAGACTGAGAACAACATATCCAGATTTTGGGATACACATTCCAGATGCAGCAACACTTTGAACAGATTTCGCTGTTTGGTTTTGATTCTCACATGCATTTTATTTCTGTCTTGACTGCAGTATACTTTATTCAGGGGTTATTACTACTGTATTGCTGGATTCATGACACTTTCTCACACTCTCTCACTTGCTTTTATTTTACTATTCAGGATGGTACTTACTTCTAGGCTTTATTGACATGTTTTACCTGTAGATATTACAATCCTTTCCAGCAGTCTCACTTCTGTCATGTTTCAGTATTTCAACAGGGATATATTTCACACATGTGATTTTATCATCTTCTGCAGCTATACTTTTCAGCCTGCTGCAGGTTGTGTACTATTTTCTTACAGGTGGGGCATTTCTATTTCTGAATTTATGTCAGACATTTTAATTTTTCGGTTTAACTTACAGGCTGCAACACACTTTTGTAATCAAGCAATACTTGCAGACACTTTCACACTGTTACTTGCACATTTTATTCCTTAGTGACTACACTGCACTCTTTTGCTGACTGTCATACTTTTATATTTCTTTACAGTTACTGGTAGTGGATTACTGACCTGCCTGGTGGCGCAACCGCACCAGCCTATCGCCATAGGCTCTGCGGTTCGCAGAATGGACACCTGCAGCTGTAATATAAATGAAGTAATATTGGAATACACATCTCCATAATATCAGCTAGTTTAATTTCTTACATACATAATTAAATGTAACTTACTCAGTAGTGGGGCGTTGGGCATTTGCCGGGCCTCCTGGATCCAAAGGTTCAGTTGGTCCTGCTTGCGTCTCTTCAGGTCCGCATGGTGGTGACGGACCTGCTCACCAGTCCTTGGAATCCCTGTGGCACTGGTGAGATCATGAGCTAACCGGTCCCACTCCTCAGCTCTGTATGCTCCTCAGAGGACCTGGCCCTGCATGAGTTGGGCCTCATGATTGTAGACTAGGAGCCAGACCATGTACCTGGACTCCTCAACGCCCCACCTCTGTGCTCGAAAGCAACTACCCTCTCCTACTACTGTCATTCTGCCTGCAGTTCAGTTCTACAATCATTTATGCTGTGTATTCCCGCCTATGGGGCTTATATAGTCCGTTTTTCCTGCACATATCTGTGATTGGCCATTTTGGAATAGTATCAACTTCAGTAAACCTGCATTGTCATGCTCCAGTTTGTATTCATTCCTATATATTAGCTATTATTGCATTTCTAGGTACTGCTTTCATGGCTTAGTGGTTTGGTACCTTGACTATGGTGTATGGTATCCTGGGTTCAAACCTAGACACTGCTTTTTATTTTTCATGACTGTCTAGACATGCTGAGGGGTGTGTCTGTGTAAAGGCAGTTTTGATACGGCTTGCTCAACAGTGCCCGTCGGTTAGCTTGTTTGTGATTAGCAGCTGGCGCAAACAGATGCAGCTGGTTTAAGCCTCATTTGGCTATCAGCACGCATATTATGCTCAGCTCAGTTAGGGGCACATAGATTTAGCATGTTAAACCACTGCTCAGCTACGGGCACTCATTTTGCACCAGTTAAACCACTGCTCACCTACGGGCAGATGCACTCACCCTGTTAAACTGTAGCTCAGCTATGGGCACATCTGGCATTTTTATTGTTTTGTTACCTCACATTTCTTCAATATAAATGGGCTATTTCATTACAATTTACATAAAATGTGATTTTATGTGTACATATTTGTCAGGGACTTGTTTAGTGCTTATTTTGCTAAAATAAAAATTGGTGCTGTGGGGGCTCGAACCATGAATGCCTGCTCTTCAGCCAACATCTCTACCACTACGCTATTGCTTCTTGGCTTACTTTGCATATTTAGTTCTTATATGCTTTCCCACTGACTGCTAACTGTGGCTGCTTCTACGGGCACACCATAAATGAGTGCACTCACTCACACTCATGTTCATTTGTACATTTTATGTTCGTAGTCTGTGGGGGCATGTGTTGTATTGTGTTTATTCACATTTCCATGGACTCTGTTGTGGGTGTTTACTTTGGGCACTTAAATTTTCCCCCAAAAGGGGAAATTCCTAGTTTGGAGGTCATTGTTCCCCTGTACTCTTCACTTATCAGACCAATGATCAGTACAATGCCCCATTAGGGATGTATCTCACCCGACATCTGCAGCAATTGGAGAGACCCCAAAAGTTCCTCAGCAAAAGGATAAAGGGACTCCAAAATCTGTCATATGCTGCCAGATTGAAGAAACTCCAGCTCTATTCAGTCGCATATCATCTGCTCAGAGGTGACATGTGCCTGACATACAAGGCCATGTCCAACCCGGAATTAATGGACATGCTGCACCTCAAAAAATCCAAATCCACCAAAACCACTAGAGCAAGCGACTTAAACCTTAGCATGGATATAAATAGGACGTGCTGGAGGGATAGATTTATCACTCAGAGACTCCCTATGCTGTGGAATAAAATCCCAGTCCATGTGAGGCAGAGCACCTCGCTGGCTATGTTAGAGAGAAATCTTGACCTGTGGATGGGAGATCGTAGGTTTACCCCGGGAATCATCTCTGTGTCACTGCTGGACAGAGACACAACAAACTAATGGGCACAGTATTTTTTCATATAAGGGGTGGCGTAAGCCACAAAACTTTGGGCTAGGCTTATAAATGCCTTAGGGCAGATAGCCTAGTATAAACCTATGAACCTATGAACCTAATTCCCAGATATGCTCAGAATTAGTCTAAAATGGCAAAAAATACACCGAACCCACAGACATTGCCAACATCCTAGCTGACAGGTTCAGCGCAAACTTCTCCCCACCAAAGGGCAAATATCTATCCCAGCAGAGTGCTGCCCCTGACATCTCAGATGCTCAGGTGGGAGCCGCCTCTCAAAGCAAAAACACAGCATCAATGGGACCAGACGGTGTCCCAGGCTGCGTCCTACATGAACTCCAAGAAGAGCTAAACCCAAACATAAAACTACTGTTCAATCTCAGCCTTACAGGATATGTACCCAAAGAGTGGCGTACAGCAACAGTGGTCCCTTTCCACAAAGGTGGTGCCTTAACGGACCCTGGAAACTATCGCCCCATAAGCCTGACTAGCTTGGTCTGCAAAGCTATGGAAAGGATCATCATGGACCTCATAAATAAAGATATTGGGGACCTACAGACACTGGATCCTACCCAGTTCGGCTTTGTTAAGGGCAGATCCTGCCTCTTAAACCTGGTTGACTTCTTTGAAACAGTCACCAAGGCCATTGACGAAGGGAAGGTGGTCCACACAGCCTATCTGGACCTCGCAAAGCCTTCGATACAATACCCCTCGGGCATTATAGATAAGCTCACCAGCTTAAATATAAACCCCTATGTCACTAGATGGGTTGCAAACTGGCTCAAGGACAGAACCCACATGGTTAGAATTGCTGGAGCCATGTCAGACTCCAAACCAGTTACAAGTGGCGTCCCACAAGGCTCAGTCCTGGGACCTCTCTTGTTTGGTATATATTTCTCGGAGGTACAGGCCAACACAGAAGGACTGTGGCTGACCAAGTTCGCAGATGACTGCAAACTGGGTGCCATAATCGACTCTCCAGCCGACATAGAAACAGACAACTGGTGCCAGAGCCATGGCGTCAAGCTAAACGCCAAAAAGTGTATAGTCATCCCCTTTGGCAAAAACAAAGTGCCCACAAATTACCACATAGGTGGTAATCCATTAAGTACAGAAGAAGTAATTAGGGACCTGGGGACCCAAGTTGATAGCAATCTCTCATTTGACAACCATGTGGCCAAAGTGGTTAGAAAAACATTTTATATAGCCCACCTAATCATGAAGGGATTCACATCTAGATTAGGGGAGGTCATCGTGCCTCTTTACTCATCCCTCATCAGGCCCATAATCGAGTACAATGCCCCTTTTGGGATGTACCTTACCAAACACCTGCAGCAACTGGAAAGACCCCAAAAGTACCTCACCAAGAGGATCAAAGGGCTCAAACAGATGCCATATGCTGCCCGGTTAAAGAAACTCCAGCTCTACTCAGTGGCATACCGCCTGCTCAGAGGTGTCCTGTGCCTGACGTATAAGGGCATGTCCAACCCGGAATTAAGGGACATGCTGCACCTCAAAAAATCCAAATCCCATCAAGCTGCATGCTCGAGAGACTTGAACCTCAGCACTAAAATAAATAGGACATGCTGGAGGGACAGATTCATAACCCAGAGGCTCCCTTCACTCTGGAATAAAATCCCAGTCCAGGTTAGGCATATTCCCTCATTGATTCTCTTCAAGAGGAATCTTGATGAGTGGGTGGGAGATCGCATGTTTACCCCGGGTATCACTTCTGTGTCACTGTTATGCAGAGGCACAGTATACTAACCTCAAAAAAGAGCATAGCAGAATTAATTTAAAATGGGTGGCGAAAGCCAAACACACTCTGGCTAGGCTTATAAATACCCTAGGGCAGGTAGCCTAGTATGAACCTATGAACCTATGATTCTGATTTTTGGAGCTACTCGGCAGGGAGTTGATCAGCAGAAAGTGTAGTGGGTTTCACTTTTTCAATCAAGGTACGGAGAAGTGAAGTGGCGACTGGTTGGCAGCTGGACGCAAGTAGGTTTCTAGGGGTGCTACTTTCAGGACCAGGGGATCTAGGATGTAGATGGCTAGCTAGGGCTTGAAATGTCTCTGTAAAGAATTGGTCAAAACTATCAGAAACATCTTCAGGGGTTTTATCAATAGTAGCAGCAGGGATTGGGGTTGAAGTTTGTCCAGGATGTAGTATATATGACATGCCACCTGACAGGGTATGGCATTACTGGGTTCAGGGAGCTCAGTCCCCAGATTGGCTGTGTGGTGGTATCCCACACATGTGTTGTACGTTCCTGGCCAAGGGTGATGGCTGACTGCAAACACGTGGCAGCTGTGACATTGCCACATGACTCACATAAACCACAACTGGACCATAGAGGTGATTCACAGGTTACCTTTGCACATGCTACCCTAGTAGTGTGATTGCCATGGTGAGTACCAACACATAGGGCCAATGGGGAACAACATACTGAAGGTGTGTATGTGTGGGTGTACAGCTACTGTTTCATAGCACTGGCATATATGACTGCAAACGTGGGTAAATGCCAGGTAAGACATGTGCAATGTGTCAAAGGCAACGTACATGCATACAGGACAGACAGTGACGTTCTGTCATGTGTAAAGTTGACATACGTGTGATCGCACGCTATGCAGATGTCACTAGGAGTCTACAGAAGCACTGTAACTCTGCATTGCAGGTGTAAGCAGTGTTCCAGGGAACCCCAAGCGAACATGCATGCAAACAAAGCTACAGTAAGCAGGGCTGGAAGTAGTGCATTGTACAACAAAGAAGGGGTAACAATAACAGTAAGTAACAATGCAAATATGTAGGCACTATCAACATGTACCCAGGAATACACAGCGCAGATGCCCATGGTAGAACTGATATTATGTCATAGTTATTTGTGATTTGGATTACATTGGTACTGCACACATATCTACATGTGCGAACATCCACATTGCATAGTCGTTGTGGGCAACTTGACACCATTACTGTACATGTCCACCATTGCATATCACTACTTGTGTTAGCTTTCCCCCTGTGCTACCCATGTATGCGGCTATCTGTTGACAACCTTACCACCGGCATGTAATTATGTGCAGCTTTTACACTGTGGTATGTACTATGGGTGCAGATAACAATTCAGGACATTCATACAGTTACTGCAGCAGGCATGCTGGGATATACACACAGTCATAGCAGCACACTGTACTGTTACCAACATGATACTACTAATACACTTCTATGTAGTCACCCTGTGCATCAGCAACGTGTTTACCTGTTCCCGCAATGATGTTGGAGATTGCAGGAGGTGGCACAGTGTCATCATATGCACAGGGTGTGGATTAGGTATGCCTGAGTCAGCCACTGATACCACCAATTGACATGTGTGTGTATGTGTGTTGGTGAGGGGCAGCAGTACAGGGTGGGGCAGTGTTGGTGCAGTGTGTGCATGTATGTGGTCAACCTAGGTGTTAACATTTTGCATGTGTGTATGCACGCACACAGTTCCACCTCATGGCTGCCATATACAGGGGTTTGTGGACAGCCACAGACTGCACCTGGCAGGTCATACAGATCAGTGTCTGTGGGCACGGACACGGTACCTGTGCCTGGCAGGGGTGCTACGGACCGTATCCAGTACTAAGCCAGACTGGGTACTGTCATCAGAAGCGGGAGTGTGTTGAATGGACACAGGTCCCTGTTGGGACTGTCCAGAGCCACATGCACGTGGTCTCCTGGGGCATTCCAATGACAGCACAGACCCAGCATTGCTGGGGCTGCTGCTGGCATTATGGGGGCGTGTGCAAGCCTGTTGTCATCCGCGCCGACTGCCAGATGCTGCTGTTGCCGGCATACGGCCACATCGATGCCGCAAATGCCCACCATTGCCCTGGCTCATGGACATTTGGTTGTGGAACTGCTGTAATATGTCCCCACAACATCTGTCTATGACATCGGTGAAATTACGGATAGCATCCGCAATGTCACGCATACTGTCTGTCATGGCTGTGCGACATGCTTTCAGCTCCCTCAGACCCTGTCTGGTGTACCTTTCCATACGCGACTGTGCCTGCATGACAGTCCAAAACATAGCTGAGGTTGACAGACTTCTTTGGGCACGTCAGCCAGAGGCAGTACGCCCACGGATGCTCCCACGAGAACCCATGGGCAACTGTCTGTGTGGTACCATCGCAGGACCCTGCCCATGGCTGCTGTGTAGGGACGCATGTGCCACAGGTACCACATTACCCTGGTCTATGCCCACTGTATCCTGTCCATCACCTAGGGACAATGGTGAAAAAGGATGTACTGGCAGGATGACTGCGCAATGATGGGGTTGACAGCTGTGTACTGTCAATTGGCTGACCAATGGCAGACCCTGACACACCTTCCTGTACCATTACACAAATATCATCATTACCAGTACCTGTGGCACAAGATTCAGGTTCCCTGCTGCAGGTCACCAGAGCAGCACCAGAACCTGTGGGAGGAAGACAGGAAACACAGTTTACAGTCTCCAGACATTGTTACCAGTGATGCACTTCTGCACACATGCACACATGCAAACATGGACACATGCACACATGCACACATGGACACAGGCACACATGCACACATGGACACAGGCACACATGCAGACATGCACACGTGGACACATGTACACAGGCACACATGCACACATGCACACAGGCACACATGCACACATGCACACATGGACACATGCACACGTGGTCACATGCACACATGGACAAATGCAAACATGCACACATGCACCCATGCACACGTGGTCATGTGTACACATGCACACATGCACACATGCACATATGCACACATGCACACATGCACACGTGGACACAGGCACACATGCACACATGCACACGTGGACACGTGGACACAGGCACACATGCACACATGCACACATGGACACAGGCACACCTGCACACATGCACACATGGGCACAGGCACACCTGCACACATGCACACATGCACACCCCACAGTATACACACAGAGCACTACTGAGTTACACTACTGTTACAAGCATTATCAGGACTATTATAGGTTATGTTAAACACACTCACCAGCATGGATGGCCTGCCTTGCTGTAACCCCAGAGGGACCTGCAGAAATGATGAGATTAATGTCAGTGGGCACAACTGTGCCACTGATATTGCATATGATACATTGTACAGAACAGCCAAGTGCACATATGGCATATTACCTGCACGCTCCATGTCGTGCTGCTGTGTGGATCCAGCCTCCATCATGATGCAGGTGTACTGCTGTTGCTGTTCCGGGCTGGAGCCACAACACTTAGGAGTAGCCCCTCCAGTCTGGTGAGGGGGGATGTGTGGCCACCCCACCTCCTGTGGCAACCTGTTGCCTGTGGATATCTGATGCACGCTGACGGACACTTCGGATTAAATCACTGCAGTGATGTCGTACCTGCTCATATGTCCTGTTATGTGTGCCAATATCATTTACCCTATGGACAAGGTCTTGCCACAGTGCAGCCCTCTCCTGCTGATTCTGACTGGTGCGGGAAAACAGGATGTCATACTCGCACCAGGCTCTGGTGGATCTCCTCGTCTTCCGCTGCAGAGTAGGCGGGATTATGCTGACACGCCATCTCCCTGGAAGAGAACACAAACAGGATATCAGCAGACTATGTCAGTAATATATGGCACACATACTATACATGATACTCATGTGTAGTGATATACTACTACTCCCATATGTTGCATGTGTGTGTGTCATGGTGGATACACAAGTACATGGCCAGATATCAGTGCTCAGCCAACACCTGTGCAACAATACCTGCCACATTTAACACAACATAGTAGCATGCCCCATCGGTCAGCACACACTGACAGGTCCAATGCACAACCTCACTCTGGGGGTTCATCCCAAGGTACTGTATGTGGGACGCCATCCACTACTGTGATGTGGACAGAAGTTACTCGGCCTGGATATACATATCCCACCACCACCACCAGCACAGTAGACAACTTTGATATGTATGTGATTAGACAGTTATTCACTTGCTGGGACTGAGATGGTATCCATGCAGCACACTGGGCCAGTGGAAGCCACAACCCACACCGCTGACCCCTTTGCAAATGCTTACCACGGACATGCCACAGATTGCATGGAACTTGCACACACATTTCTAACCCAGACCCTATGCCCAAAGGTTAGGCATCCTGTCCGTGAACCCCAGACAGAGGCAGATTGTATAACAATAGCAGGAGGCTACTGCAGGACAGAGCACATTCACATTAAGGGAAGGCATCTGTGGTCAGCACTGGTACTATGCTACAGTTCATCATAACAATGGCCACGGCCTACTCTGGGAGGGAAATGGCCACAAACACTATGGATGACCACAAGGCCTTCTTCAGTTATGTTACACATATGGACCACATGCCTCAGATATGCTCTGTGTTAATACACACCTACTTAACATTCACCAAACACACGGATATTGGCAACAGTCTTGCAGACAGGTTCGGTGCATGTATCCCCTCCTTCTCCCCCACCAGTTGAAATATTTATCACAGCTGTATGTAACCTCCCTATCATCTCACATGTCCAGGTGAGGGCCACCCTCAGCAGAGCAGAACACACAGCATCACTGTGACCTCATGGTATCCCTGGATGTGTGCTACCTGCACTCCAAGAGGACATACAACCGCATATAACACTGATAATTTATCTTGGCGTACTACAGGATATGTACCTGGACAGTGGCATACAGCGACAGTGGTCCCACACCACTAAGGAGGCACCTTGACTGACCCTGGGAACTACCACATCATATGCATAACTGGCCTGGTCTGCTAAGCTATGGAATTATGCAGTATGGGATGCATATGCAGTGATATCGGGTACCTGCAGACACTTGTTACCAGCCAGTGTGCCTTTGTGATGGGCTAATCCTGCCTTTTGAACCTGGCTGACCTTTCAAAGCAGTCACTACAGCCATTGCTGAGGGCAAAGCACAGACAACTGTTGCCAGGATCATGGCCTAAGACTGATTGACATGTAATGTATGGTCATCCCCTTTTGGTGGAACTACGTACACACAACATATCACATGGACATACCTATAGATACAGACCTATGACACATTTGGAGGGTCCACAGTATGCACACTATTAACCTGCTACTTTGCATTACCTGTGTTTGTCGCAGCTGGTTGCGTTACCACTGCTTCTGATTGCTGCTGCTACTGTCACTGCTGACAGCTTAGAGTCACAGAGTCACAGTGTGTAGGTTTTTTTTTCTCTCTCTCTCTCTCTCTCTCTCAGTTTTCTCTCTCCCTCTGTCTGCTTCCAGACAGTGCAATGAATGTATTGCATGTGGGGAGTGTTAGTACTGGATGCTTTTGTAGGTATCTGCATAGATCCATGTGATGGCCTCTGCACCAATTGTAAGCCAGCATTTGCTAATTGCATACAGCCAGTTGTGTACTGATTGCAGTTCTCACTGTGATTTCAGGTCAGTGCTATAAAAGGGTATGTGGGATAGGTGTTGCCCTTTCAGATTGTAAGGGCGGGGACCATGCTGGTATGCTGTGGACAGTGTTCTGTGAGTGTAAAGGTTAGTATCTCTCTCATGATTCAGGCTGTGTTGTATATTCACATTTCTCCATTCCTCTCTCCTGTTCCCTGTAGTAAGTGTGTATGCACAATGACTCCTACAACGATATATATTTATATATATATATATATATATATATATATATATATATATATATATATACATACATTTATATATGTACTTTAACTGACATTATTACCTACAAGCTACCAACTAGCATGGCTGTTTCTGTTCACACACTACTATTATGGAAATCCAGTAGTTTTGACAGTAATTTTAAATGACATGCTTTGTGTACTACACATCCTATATTCCCTTTACATTCATCCCTACTATTACATGTTATATTTATTTTAGCACAATGTTTTTGTATAAGAGTCATGGCTTAGTGGTAGGTCATACAGACTAGTGTTTCCAAGGTTCGGGACTGACAGTGGGATTTTATTTTGCTTTTGAACTGAGTACAGGACCTGTCAATCAAAGTGACTAACGCACTTTTAAGCAGTTGTAACTGGGTTAGCGCTGGTTTGCATGGAGCTCAGGCATGCGCACTGGCGTTTAGCTCTGCGCACACCCACTTACAACCGCTTACCAGTGCTTACTCTGGCGCACCCAGCTATTTTCTTTGAAAGAAATGAAAATGGGGAGACAGGAAAGTGGTGAAAAAGGGGTCACAAAGAGGGTAAGACAGTAGGGAAACAAGCTTGGGATTTGCAGGAGGTATGTTGGTAAGGCCCATAGCTGCCCATTTCTTCATCAGCAACAGCTGTGCATATGTATGTAATTTGGTGTGACATTTGAAACCTTCCACCCCTGAGAGAGGTGTCAGGACAACAATAATACTTGTTGTACAGCCAATTGTAATTGATAGACTCCATGTCCAGCAGACATGTGTGCGGAATGAGCAGCTATGTATGGGGCGTAATTTTTTTGTGGGTAGAGAGTGCCCTTTTTTTTTTTTTTTTCAGGTGAGAGTGGTATGTCAGGTGAAGGAAGTCGGTACAGCTGGGGAGGTAGGTAGGGTAGGTAAACAGACAAGACAAACAAGATGCATACAGGGGTGGTGTATGACACGTGTGGGGGGGGTTACACAATTGACGGGGACAGAGGTTTGGATATCCAGAGCCCATGAGCCCACAGATGGCAACAGTGGAACTGATATCCCCACCCATAGGCAGTTGCCATTGTTCCTTCACTGCCCAGGATGGGGCTGTGCTGGGAGCTGTGTAGGCCGGGCAACAGGCATGCCCGTAAGTTGTTCCACCCATGCCTCAAGCTGGCGTAGGGTCTCGAGAACAGAGTCCTGAATCTCCCTACGCACCACAGTCCGGACGCTACGGAGGGTGAGTGGTGGTTCTCCTCCCACCACACTTGCAGAGGGGAGGCAAGCGCCATCCCCTGCAGCGCTTCCACCCGCAGGTGGCACAGGGCCACCGGAGGAGGGTCCAGACTCGGCACTAGTGCCAGGTGCACTCGCCAGCTGAGGTGGGAGAGGTGGGTCCGCTGGAACCCGCCTTCCCTGTCATCCTATGTTTTGCATTATGTCATGACAGTTTGGGTTAGTGACATATAATACCATTCACAATTAGTTGTAACAGCATGCATTAGTATTCCCATTAACCAAACACCCAGATATTCACACCATTGAACAGCGTGCATAACACATGCATAATTTGAACAGCAATACACAGTCCAACAACATGCAGGGTTAATTGATGGCAACAGGCCATCAGGTTTGGATGTATGAACAGGGCAGATGCATCAACGGACATGCAAATATATATGATCCAACAGGACAAACGTCCAGGGGTGTTAATTGTGATTGCACATACCATTTTCATGTGGAATGGGTTATATGTGGTTATAGGGTGGGGTGAAGAAAATAATATTAACACCTTCAAATACCAATACATATGCTGTACATTTCTAATAGCTACAGATATATACACACTACTGTTCTAACTACAGTTTCCTATATGATAACTATTTCAACTTGGTGATAGGACTGTTACTGCAACATCAATATACATTTTATTGTTCTTCATACACATCCATATCTAGCTTTGTTCAGCTACATCATCCTGCTACATTTGCTTTATATAGCTGTAGACAAGTGTGGATGTTTGGTATATCAGACAATCATCCTATCTGCATATTGCAGACTGAGAGCAACATATCCAGATTTTGGGATACACATTCCAGATGCAGCAACACTTTGAATAGATTTTGCTGTTTGGTTTTGATTCTCACATGCATTTTATTTCTGTCTTGACTGCAGTATACTTTATTCAGGGGTTATTACTACTGTATTGCTGGATTCATGACACTTTCTCACACTCTCTCACTTGCTTTTATTTTACTATTCAGGATGGTACTTACTTCTAGGCTTTATTGACATGTTTTACCTGTAGATATTACAATCCTTTCCAGCAGTCTCACTTCTGTCATGTTTCAGTATTTCAACAGGGATATATTTCACACATGTGATTTTATCATCTTCTGCAGCTATACTTTTCAGCCTGCTGCAGGTTGTGTACTATTTTCTTACAGGTGGGGCATTTTTATTTCTGAATTTATGTCAGACATTTTAATTTTTCGGTTTAACTTACAGGCTGCAACACACTTTTGTAATCAAGCAATACTTGCAGACACTTTCACACTGTTACTTGCACATTTTATTCCTTAGTGACTACACTGCACTCTTTTGCTGACTGTCATACTTTTATATTTCTTTACAGTTACTGGTAGTGGATTACTGACCTGCCTGGTGGCGCAACCGCACCAGCCTATCGCCATAGGCTCTGCGGTTCGCAGAATGGACACCTGCAGCTGTAATATAAATGAAGTAATATTGGAATACACATCTCCATAATATCAGCTAGTTTAATTTCTTACATACATAATTAAATGTAACTTACTCAGTAGTGGGGCGTTGGGCATTTGCCGGGCCTCCTGGATCCAAAGGTTCAGTTGGTCCTGCTTGTGTCTCTTCAGGTCCGCATGGTGGTGACGGACCTGCTCACCAGTCCTTGGAATCCCTGTGGCACTGGTGAGATCATGAGCCAACCGGTCCCACTCCTCAGCTCTGTATGCTCCCCAGAGGACCTGGCCCTGCATGAGTTGGGCCTCATGATTGTGGACTAGGAGCCAGACCATGTACCTGGACTCCTCAACGCCCCACCTCTGTGCTCGAAAGCAACTACCCTCTCCTACTCCTGTCATTCTGCCTGCAGTTCAGTTCTACAATCGTTTATGCTGTGTATTCCTGCCTATGGGGCTTATATAGTCTGTTTTTCCTGCACATATCTGTGATTGGCCATTTTGGAATTGTATCAACTTCAGTAAACCTGCATTGTCATGCTCCAGTTTGTATTCATTCCTATATATTAGCTATTATTGCATTTCTAGGTACTGCTTTCATGGCTTAGTGGTTTGGTACCTTGACTATGGTGTATGGTATCCTGGGTTCAAACCTGGACACTGCTTTTTATTTTTCATGACTGTCTAGACATGCTGAGGGGTGTGTCTGTGTAAAGGCAGTTTTGATACGGCTTGCTCAACGGTGCCCGTCGGTTAGCTTGTTTGTGTGGTGCGCAGCTACGCGCAAACAGGGTACGCTGGTTTAAGCCTCATTTGGCTATCAGCACGCATATTATGCTCAGCTCAGTTAGGGGCACATAGATTTAGCATGTTAAACCACTGCTCAGCTACGGGCACTCATTTTGCACCAGTTAAACCACTGCTCACCTACGGGCAGATGCACTCACCCTGTTAAACTGTAGCTCAGCTATGGGCACATCTGGCATTTTTTATTGTTTTGTTACCTCACATTTCTTCAATATAAATGGGCTATTTCATTACAATTTACATAAAATGTGATTTTATGTGTACATATTTGTCAGGGACTTGTTTCGTGCTTATTTTGCTAAAAATAAAAATTGGTGCTGTGGGGGCTCGAACCATGAATGCCTGCTCTTCAGCCAACATCTCTACCACTACGCTATTGCTTCTTGGCTTACTTTGCATATTTAGTTCTTATATGCTTTCCCACTGACTGCTAACTGTGGCTGCGCTACGGGCACACCCGCGCAAATGAGTGCACTCACTCACACTCATGTTCATTTGTACATTTTATGTTCGTAGTCTGTGGGGGCATGTGTTGTATTGTGTTTATTCACATTTCCATGGACTCTGTTGTGGGTGTTTACTTTGGGCACTTTTCCTCTTCTGGGGGCGTGTACGCTTACAGGGCTCGGCCTACGGACACGCCCCCTACTGTCTTACATGGACCGTGTTAGCCTTAGGTGTAATTCAGCATGTTCTCGTGAATATGCAAAGCATGCTGACATCACTCCGTTTAACTGCAGCCTCCGTGTAAGAGATATAACTCTTACACGGAGGCTTTGTGAATCCTGCCCAATAATTATTGCTCTTATAAAATTGCAAACGTGTGTAAATAAAAGGACTTGTGTTAGCATAAATTTTCTGAAGGAAATAAAAGTCTGAAACTCAAATGTATGTCATTATTTAGTAATGTCAATGTCCGATGACTGGCAATAAACCAAATGTTTTAGGAGTAAGAGACCGAAAAATAAAGTAAATACCTGCATATAAATTTAAAGTGTTATATTTTGGATGTAAAATGCTTCCTCCAACACCATTAACATATACTACAGCAAGCTTAATACATTAGGTGGAGGAACTATTTCACATCAAAATTATATAAAAAATAATATAGCAATAAAAAATAAATAAATAACTAATCAAGTAAAACACAACAATTTTACAGACAGCCCATTCTCTAAATGCAATATTGCCCTCTAAGGTGTGTGTTATTGTCGAAATATTGCTCTTCCAGGGTTGTAAAGACCCTCCGCCAGTGGTGTCAGGCCTCAGAAGACCCCTAGGCAGGGATTATTTTCATAATAACATACCCTGTTGCTTGCATATGTTAATGCTTTCTCCAAACAATAATCTTTGAGAACAGCAAATGTAGTTATTCTCTGTACTGTACTTACTGATTTAAATACATTAATAGGCTGTGGCATTTGTTGTTCTTAACAGAAACATGCAAGGAAATGGTGATTTATGTTTAACAGTGGATTATGGCTGAATGGTTATCATACATTCTATATGTATGCATACATGTGTGTGTGTGTGTGTGTATATATGTGTATGTATATATATATATATATATATATATATATATATATATATATATATATATATATATGTGTGTGTGTGTGTGTGTGTGTGTGTGTGTGTATATATATATATATATATATGTGTGTGTGTGTGTGTGTGTGTGTGTGTGTGTGTGTGTGTGTGTGTGTGTGTGTGTGTGTGTGTGTGTGTGTGTGTTTATGTGTGTATACATATATATTTATTTTACATTTGTTAACCGGGATAGTCCAACTGGATATATGTTCATTTTCAGTGGAGGCCCGGGGAGAAATGCTCCAAAGAAGACAATTATAGACAACATACAGACAAAACATGGGTACATATTTCAACTAGATCTACTATGGTATCTAGTTGTTGACACGTATAGGTATAAGCTTCAGACAGTTACAATAGTTAATAAAAATTATTACATTGTACATACTCACACAGATACAGGTATACCATCATTCCACTATTGTGGTATATATTTATATGTAGGTAACAGATAAGTCACTAGTTTAAGCCAAGAGTTACAACAGTATCAGAGTGGTTCTGGTATTAGTCTGATATAGAACAAAGACATAGCCATTTGATGTTGAGGTAATTGTTGATAGCTTTCTTAAATGTAGGTAGGGAGGTTACTAGGGTTATGGATGAAGGAAGGGAGTTCCAGATTTTGGCCACATAAGAAGAGTAAAGGGAGTCACCAGCATGGTTGTGAGATCTCGTAACTGCTAACTGTAACTTGTCAGTTGAGCGGAGTTGCTTGGGACAGGAATATTGTTGTACAATATTAACCAGTGAAGGTGCTATGGTTTGTTGATAGAGTAGCTTGTAAGTAATAACCAGCTGACTATAAATAAGTAAGTTTGGTAGTTCAAGCCAACCCAATTGCTTTAGATTTTGGCAGTGATGTGTTCTGTAGGAGCTGTTGTTGGCAAAATCTGATTATAGCAGGTGGTCATTTTATTGATTTCTGTTTTGGATCAGTTAATCAAGATGGGTGAGGCATACAGTAGAGTTAAGAGAAGGTGAGTATGTGCAATAGTAGTTCTAGCATTATGGGTCAGATATGGTTTATGCTTGTAGAGACTGCCTAGCTTTTTGTTAGTACTTTTAATGGCCAGATTAATGTGTACATCAAATTTGAACTTGTTGTCAATAGTAATACCTAATAGTTTGTCTGGGCTTCAGGTGATATGGGGGTACTGTTTGAGGGGATAGTAAAGGTGCAGGTGGGGACAGTTATAGTTGAGGGATGAAATAGCAGGAGCTTGTTTTTTTGGGGGGGGGTTGAGTATTAAGCCATTGTCTGTAAGCCAGCTTTCAACTGAGTGAAAGGTATCCTGGATTATTTTGTGACGGTCTGGTAAAGAAGGGGCGCTGCATATTATAAATGAGTCATCCACATATTGTATAAGGCTTGAACTTTTAGCAGCTGAGTGGAGATTATTTGTAAAAATTGTGAACAGTAAGGGGTCCAATATAGATCCCTGAGGTACACCAAGTGTCACAGGCAAGAGTGGAGACAAGTTATTGTTCCATAGTACTACCTGTTGTCTATTGTTGAGATAGTTTTTAAACCAGGAGACTGCTAAGTTATCTAAGCCTAGGTTTACAAGGTGGGAGATTAGTTTTTCATGGTTAACCACATCAAATGCTTTTGATAGGTCTAGGAAGAGGGCTGAATAAATCTTAGCATTGTTCCTGTTGTGATTAATGGTATCTATGAATGCTAGCAGGGCAGTGGTTGTGCTACATCCTGGTCAAAACCCATGTTGTGTTTGTGATATGAGCTCTTGATCAATAAGATGTGTCATTAATTGATGGTGAATGCATTTTTCTAATATTTTAGCAAGTGGGGATAATATTGCTGTTGGTCTGTAGTTAGATATGTCAGAAGAATTTCCCCCTTTATGTAGAGGTATGATATAGGCAGTTTTCCAGATCAAGGGTACTGAACCTTCTGAGATGGATCGATTTTATTAGGACTGAGACTGCTTTATCGGTTTATTAGGATTGAGATTAGTTTATTGGTTTATTAGGACTGAGACTGGTTTATCGGTTTATTAGGATTGAGACTGGTTTATCGGTTTATTAGGAGTGAGACTGGTTTATCGGTTTATTAGGACTGAGACTGGTTTATCGGTTTATTAGGATTGAGACTGGTTTATCAGTTTATTAGGAGTGAGACTGGTTTATCAGTTTATTAAGATTGAGACTGGTTTATCGGTTTATTAGGATTGAGACCGGTTTATCGATTTATTAGGACTGAGACTGGTTTATCGGTTTATTAGGACTGAGACTGGTTTATCGGTTTATTAGGACTGAGACTGGTTTATCAGTTTATTAGGAGTGATACTGGTTTATCAGTTTATTAGGATTGAGACCAGTTTATCAGTTTATTAGGATTGAGACTGGTTTATCGGTTTATTAGGATTGAGACTGGTTTATCAGTTTATTGGGACTGAGACTGATTTATCAGTTTATTAGGAGTGAGACTGGTTTATCAGTTTATTAGGATTGAGACTGGTTTATCGGTTTATTAGGATTGAGAGTGGTTTATCGGTTTATTAGGATTGAGACTGGTTTATTGGTTTATTAGGACTGAGACTGGTTTATCGGTTTATTAGGACTGAGACTGGTTTATCGGTTTATTAGGATTGAGACTGGTTTATCGGTTTATTAGGATTGAGACTGGTTTATCGGTTTATTAGGACTGAGACTGGTTTATCGGTTTATTAGGATTGAGACTGGTTTATTGGTTTATTAGGATTGAGACTGGTTTATCAGTTTATTAGGACTGAGACCGGTTTATCGATTTATTAGGACTGAGACTGGTTTATCGGTTTATTAGGATTGAGACTGGTTTAGCTATTTCAGTTGCTGCTAGTTTTAAGAATTCATTGGGAAGGGAATCTGCTCCTAGTGTTGCTGGTTTTAGTTGGGATAGTAGTTTTCTTATATAGGAGGTTGGGGTGGGTTTTAACTTAAATGTGGGGCTGCTGTTAGGTTTGGTGGGCACTTGTAGTATTTGTAAAGGTTTGGTTTTGGTCAAGGGCAAGTGCAGTCTCAGTAAAGAATGAGTTAAATGATTCTGCTATGTTTTCCTTTGTTAAACCTGTTGTTGGGGGTGGGGTAGTGATTTTTCCAGGGTGTAGTAACCTGTTCATGCCTGCCCAGAATTGTTTTGGATTGTTCGAGTGTTGGGTTTGATGGGTAGTAAAGACATTTATTTTGTCCTGCTTGACTAGTTTCTTTGTTAGATTTCTTATCTGTTTCTATGCTTGCTGTGTTGCTGGGTTTTTGTTGGACCTCCAGGCTGTCCAGGCTCTATTCCTTTCTTTTATTTTTTGCCTTGTTTCCCTTGATAGCCATGGAACTGTTTTGGCCTTTAGTCTGGTAGTTCTTGCAGGGGCATGCCTATTTAGTATTTCTAGAAAGGTAGAGTTAAAGTGTTTGGTAGCTTCATCTAGGGGTAGATAATACAATTGTGACCAGTTGTATAGCTTTAGATCATTTAAGAAGTTAGGTAAGTTAAAATGTTTTTTGTTTCTTATTGTTTGGAGTATAGGGGTTTGGGGGTGGTGGGAGTTATATTTGAGTAGATAGGTAGTCTGATAGTCGCTTAGTGAGTCCGGGAGGGTACCAGCTAAATAGGAGGAAGGTGTTTTATTTAGTAAAATCCAGTCTAAAAGTGTTTCTTTATTACTATTTTTGTTGACTCTAGTGGGTTCTTTGATTAGTTGTGAGAAGGTAAGCAGGTTGATATGATTAGTGTGTGTGTGTGTGTGTGTGTGTGTGTGTGTGTGTGTGTGTGTGTGTGTGTGTGTGTGTGTATATTTTTTGTTTATTTTTTGTTTAGTCATCAGATGCCCTACATGCCCCACCAACTAGCTACTGTGTCCCTATTCTGACACCGCAAGAAAGGAAATGTAACTGTCTCGACCCCTAATCATAGACACAGAAGACTAAGCAGAAGCATTTGCACTAAAGGAAGGCATTAATATCCATACAAAATATTTTAAACAATGAAACATGATCTGCTATTAAATAGATGCCATATGAATGATATCAATCTACCTTAAAGGCAGCGAGTTCTTCTGTGACACAACACAGCACTTTATAGCAATGATTTGTTTATGAATTACTGTTAATTATACCATGACCCCCCCAAAACGTGCATGCTGATTGGCCAGTGTGCACATTGTAAATCGAGTTATACTAATGGAAAAAGGTCCGGTCACCTGGACTTTTTTCCATTAGTATAACTGTACTTTTAAAACACTGTCTTGCTATGTTAAATGGGTTTAACATAGCGAGACAGCTTTAAAATAAGCAATGGAGATCTCCGTTGCTTATTTTAAAGCTGTCTCGCTATGCTAAACCCATTTAACATAGCGAGACAGGTTTTTAAAAAAAGCAACGGAGAAAGCAAGATCTCCGTTGCTTTTTACTGTTTCGCTATGTTAAATGGGTTTAACATAGGGAGACAGTTTTAAAATAAGCAACGGACATGTTCGTTGCTTATTTTAAAACTGTCTTGCTATGTTAAACCCATTTAACATAGCTTAAAAAAAAAAAGCAACGGAGATCTTGCTTTCTCCGTTGCTTTTGCCCACAGCTCTGATGTACTGAGCAGGTGTGCAGTACATCAGAACTGCCACGGATGCCAGACATCTGCGGAAGGGCAGTAAACAGGCATTATACTATGCCATTATTTAAGAAAAGTAATAGTTTCTTTTCTTAAATAATGTCATAGTATAATAGCAATAACCCACTTCTGGGTGTGGGTAATGCTGTATTTACCCACGGTTGGCTTTGTTTGGTCCCTCGGGCTTCACCCTCAGGACCAAACCATGCCAACCGTGGGTAAATCCAGCATTACCCACACCCAGGCATGGGTTATTGCTACAGCAAATTGTATGGATTCACAGTGATGTGACAATAAGCATCTAGCCTATTTCAATGCAAATAATAATGTTTAGTCTGTAACAGTCCAAAATGGGTAATGTGGCATGGATGTTTCCTACATTAACATTATGCCGTCACTTAAAGTAGATGAGCCACAATGCACAGTTTATGATCTTTGTTCTAATTTAAGCAGAGTGCAGCATGTCATTCTATTCATGCTGATTTACAGGTTCACCTAAAATTTTTGTTTCATATGCATACTAGTGCACACACACACCCACACACACACACTCACACACACACACACACACACACACACACACACACACACACACACACACACACACACACACACACACACACACACACACACAGAAAATGCTTGGTAATGTAACACATGTTATTCTAGAAACTTTATAAGGATGTAAGATAAGTATTTAAAATTTGTTCCTGATTTGCAAATTTGTTTCTGATTCTTGAGCTAAGAAGATAAGACAGCAGAGGAGAATTTGTTCATTTTCTTGATTTCAAGCAGGTATGTGAGGTATACATTTGTACAAATGTGCCTGTAACTAATGTATGCCCTCCTTTGTCCTTCATCATGCCCTTTCATGGTTTCTAATACAGTCTCAGCACCACTTTAATTCACACCTAACCTTTTCCTGAGATGGAGTGTGGATGACTTCAGCCAGTATTCCAGACAGAAGTATTTTGATATGGAACAAAGTGTTTAATATGCAGACCACATCAGCAGCTCACTGTAAATAAATGTAATACTGTGCATGGGGTACCTGTGGAATCCCGTAGATTCCTGTCAGACGAGCTGCAGCAATGGATGAAGCCGACGGAGAATCTCCAAGGATACCCACCATGTTTGTGTATGTCCAACAGCTGTAGTTTGGCACAAGATTTCCTATTCCTGAGAGCAGCCACAGAGTTCCTTTAACTGCATTTACTTCAGAATAGCAGGAGTCAAAAGCTTCAAAGCCAAGTGTCAGGTTTGGGAGAAGACTGGGATTTATGTTAATCTCATCCAAGGTAAACACCAGCGCTAGGAGGCATTGATATTCTTCCACAAAGATACTATGAAGAGAGAAGAGCATATGAATATAAATTAATAAAACATCCAATGTACAGCATCCTTTACTGTAAGCATCGAATGCAAAGGAAATGTTTGTTTTACTGAGTTATTCGGCAGTGATGTTTGCAGATGCAGCCTGCAGCTGTGTGACTGCAGATTTCTTGCACAGCAATAGAGACAAAGACAAATCTAGAATTAGTGTGTTTCCCAGCAGTAAAGCTCTACCACTTCTTACATACAAACATTTCATGAATGACCTGCCCAGTATTGCAAAGAAAGTTTCAGTGCGCTCATGTGGATTAGGGATTTAACAAAACGTCTCCCTTTGTATGTCTGAGGTGAAGCTGCTTAATTATTCATTGCATCCTTTGTGCGTTTGTCCTACATATCTGTCCGTCTCTTCCTATATATCTGTCCCTCTCTTCCTACATATCTGTCCCTCTCTTCCTACATATCTCTCCCTCTCTTCCTACATATCTCTCCCCCTCTCTTCCTACATATCTGTCCCTCTCTTCCTACATATCTGTCCCTCTCTTCCTACATATCTCTCCCTCTCTTCCTACATATCTGCCCCCCTCTTCCTACATATCTGCCCCCCTCTTCCTACATATCTGTCCCTCTCTTACTACATATCTCTCCCTCTTCCTACATATCTGCCCCCTCTTCCTACATATCTGTCCCTCTCTTACTACATATCTGTCCCTCTCTTCCTACATATCTGTCCCTCTCTTCCTACATATCTGTCTCCCTCTCTTCGTAGCTTTCTGCCTACTTATTCAATGCTCAGAGTTGCTGCCTCATCTATGATGCCCCTTTTTCATAAGGGACACATAAAGAGATTATACAACTTGCTCGGTGTCACACAGGATATACCTTTGGACTGCTACAAATCGAACAAGATTGATAATGTTGCAGACAAACACCTTAAATACTGAAGCACTGTTTTCATGTAAACATCGACACATGCACGTGTGTGTGTGTGTGTGTGTGTGTGTGTGTGTGTGTGTGTGTGTGTGTGTGTATGTGTGTGTGAGTGTGTGTGCATTTGTGTAACCATATGAATGTAAAAAGTCACTGGCCAAGTCACTGGCCTCATCTTGTCTATATTTCTGCTACTGGTTCTTAGAACAAACAGCAATCACAGATCAATGGAATTACTTAATTGTAAACCGCATCAAGATAAATGTATATCAAACAAAAACTTGATTGTACCCCAATACCTCCTGACACTTAAACATACCAGTTCCAAGATCAGACTATTTCAGAAAAAAAAGAGAAACCCTTAGGAGAGCTCAGTGTTGATCTTCAGAGAGTGAAATCCCAGAATCAAACACTATTGGTGAGTGAAATCCCCGGAATCACACACTACCAGTAAGTGAAATCCCCAGAATCACACACTACCAGTAAGTGAAATCCGCGGAATCATACACACTACCAGTAAGTGAATTCCCCAGAATCACACACTACTGGTAAGTGAAATCCACAGAAACACACACTATTGGTAAGTGAAATCCCCGGAATCACACACTACCAGTAAGTGAAATCCCCAGAATCACACACTACCGGTAAGTGAAATCCCCGGAATCATACACACTACCAGTAAGTGAAATCCCCAGAATCACACACCACCGGTAAGTGAAATCTGCGGAATCATACACACTACCAGTAAGTGAATTCCCCAGAATCACACACTACCGGTAAGTGAAATCCACAGAATCACACACTATTGGTAAGTGAAATCCCCGGAATCACACACTACCAGTAAGTGAAATCCCCAGAATCACACACTATTGCTAAGTGAAATCTGTGGAATCACACTACCAGTAAGTGAAATCCCCAGAATCACACACTAGCGGTAAGTGAAATCCGCAGAATCACACACTATTGGTAAGTGAAATCCCCGGAATCATACACACTACCAGTAAGTGAAATCCCCAGAATCACACACTAGCGGTAAGTGAAATCCGCAGAATCACACACTATTGGTAAGTGAAATCTGCAGAATCACACACTTCCGGTAAGTGAAATCCCTGGAATCACACACTACTGGTAAGTGAAATCCCCGGAATCACACACTATCGGTAAGTGAAATCCCTGGAATCACACACTATTGGTAAGTGAAATCCCCGGAATCACACACTATTGGTAAGTGATGTCTGTCGGTCATTAATACAGCAATGTTAAGTCTGGTGCACTTACCATGTGTTGTGGCAAACATTGCATGAGCTGACCACCCCTTCTCTGAAGAGCTGACAGTAACTGCCCCAGAGGATTACAGATCTGAGCTGCTTTCTGTAGACAGGGTGCAGGGTTTGATTCCCTCTAGCTTTGTTTGCCTTCTGTGTGACTCTGAGCAAGTAACTAACCAGATTTTGTACCTGGAAGATGACACATATGTCCAGTGGGTTACAGTGTCAGCAAATAGGTTAAATAAAAAAATAATAATAGGCTACTTTGTATTATAGTATTTAAGTCAATTTATTTCTGTTGTCACTTGTGGCCTCGCTTACTTCACTTGTCATTTTATTGATGCAACCCTTTCATCTTAAGACTTTTCATGCAGTGTACCCATATCCTTTCACCCTCCAGAAATCCGAAATATTTTTTGCTGTTTTTTACCTGAAATACCTTCTTTGGCTTACTTTGAACAAGCTTAAATTGGTTTTTTTAACTGTTTGTTGCATTATATACTATCTCCACTTAAAGTTTCATTTAGTCGAAAACTGGTCGAAAGTTGTTTGCTTGTTTGTTAAATTTAACTGTTGGGGGCTGCCTACTAAAGTGTGCTAGCCTGTGTAACTGATTTATTACTGTTTCCTGCATTTCTGTGTGCTTTCTATCTCAAAAACAAACAAAAAAAAATATCCTTGTTTTCCTGCCTGTCCTCCACTAATTTAGACCAGTATACAGGCTTTGCTGTATTCTGGGCTGTGGTGTAGTTCCTGTGTTGTCCATTGCCTTACTTGGATAGAAGGAAGTTTCTTTGCTCACCAGTGGGAGTGGGGAGCCTTGAGCAGTCTATCTGTCCCTGAAGGAGTGACCTCAGCACTAGAGCTTGTAGTAATTGATTGTTTTGGACCATTTCTAGCTCTTTTGAAGTTCCCTGTTTAAAATCCGCCTCTGAGCGTTTTTTTTCTGGCTATACTACTCAGAAACAGCTCCTCGTGGTCCTGCAGAGTGGTCCTAGCAGCAGAGAACTGAGAAAAGTGACTACTTTCCTGATTTAAGTATTTTTGCTGTTTTTTACCTGAAATACCTTCTCTTGCTTACTTTGAACAAGTTTAAACTGTTTTTTAACTGTTTGTTGCATTATATATTATCTGCACTTAAAGTTTCATTTAGTCGAAAATTGGTCGAAAGTTGTTTGTTTGTTAAATTTAACTGTTGAGGCTGCCCACTAAAGTGTGCTAGCCTGTGTAACTGATTTATTACTGTTTCCTGCATTTCTGTGTGCTTTCTATCTCAAAACAAAAAAAACAAAAACATACCCTTGTTTTCCTGCCTCTCCTTGACTAGTTTAGACCAGTATACAGGCTTTGCTGTATTCTGGGCTGTGGTGTAGTTCCTGTGTTGTCCATTGCCTTACTTGGATAGAAGGAAGTTTCTTTGCTCATCAGTGGGAGTGGGGAGCCTTGAGCAGCCTATCTGTCCCTGAAGGAGTGACCTCAGCACAAGAGCTTGTAGTAATTGGTTGTTTTGGACCATTTCTAGCTCTTTTAAAGTTCCCTGTTTAAAATCCACGTTTGCACGGCTTTGCTCATTTGTGCACATAGTGCAGCACCGGTTAAACAAGGTTAAACTTTTTCTGGCTCTGCCAAGTCTGCTCTTCAAATTTTCCCTTAAGAAAGCTCTACTCATAATAATCAGTCTACTCGCTTTATTATAAGCCTAGCACTTGTTCTCAAAACCACTCTTCTAAGTAAGCACTCACTAACTAAAGTAAGCACTACATCCACCTACCACCCCTGTGAGTACCCACTTCCCTTAAAGGCACAGCACTCCCTTATAATATTCTAGCATGTTGAGTGGTAGATTACTAGCATCCTATCTGGTTCAGCTGGTTAATCTGGGAATCTTGAGACAATGCTACAATTGTCTCATGTACACAGACAACCCTCTCCTCCTCCCAACAAACACATATACATGTGACAGATGCAACTATATAGCCAAACTGGAGGCTGAACTCTCTCAACTCAGGACTGGCAAGACCAGACAGGAGGAGAAGGTAACCACACACACACCAAACCCAGTCCCACATAGACCTACCACAACTGCAAACCAAACACATAATAACACAAAGACATACTTGGAGGCTCTAACAAAAAACTTACCAAAACAACAGAGGCTCCCAAAGCAGACACATAAAAATCCACCACCTCAAAACATAACACATGCAACACATACTTCAATAAATCAGTGTGTCAAACAATCACAGCCCTTAAGGCCAAACACCATACCTGATACACTAGTAATAGGTGACTCTATAGTCGGACACACTGACATTCCACTTACCAGGCTGAACAAGGAGAGGGTAACTGTGAGCTGCCTATCGGGAGCTAGGATCCACCACATAACACACGCACTCAGGTCACTCCAAAGCAAGTACAAATATGACTCCGTCATTGTCCATGCCGGCATGAATGACCTGAGACGTACTTCCCTGGACTACATGAAAAGAGACATAGAGGAGCTCTCTGATTATGTAGCTCAGGCTGGTATGACCCTGACCCTGAGCAGCATCTTGCCCTCACCAAGAATGATGCCACAATACAAAGACAAGATGATCAGCTTTAATAATTGGCTCAAATACTGGTGTCATTCTAGGGGGATCCAATGTCTGTCTGCTTGGGATGACATGCTGGACAAGCCATGCTGCTTCACAAGGGACAGCTTGCATCAGTCACCACTGGGCTTCCGGATATTGGCTAAGACTCTTGCCACCCCCATAGTGCCTTTTTTAGGCAAGTCTCAAAAGACAAACCCACCTCCTTAGAAAACAAAAATGGAAAAAAACTAAGGGTAATGCTGCTCAATGCCAGAAGTCTAAATCTCAAGATGCAGGCTCTCGAAGCACTCCTCAGTATGGAGAACATCGATGTCTGTGCAGTAACTGAAACCTGGTTCAAGGCTCCTGAGAGCACCCCAGCACTACCAGGCTATACCTCGTATCATGCTTTTCGGCCCCAAAACTCGGGCCAAACCAAAAAGGGAGGGGGAGTGTCCATATTCATAAAGGACACCCACACCTCCAGGTTAGTGGCAACACATGAAGCATCAGAGACCATTCAGGTGCAACTAACTGTAGGCAAAACTGCTATACAACTGGTAGCATGTTACAGACCACCCTCCCAATCTCAGAAACCCCATTCAGCCTTCCTGAAGACATTGGAGGGTATGAATGTCTCACCAAACACCATCATACTGGGAGACTTCAACTACCCTAACATAGACTGGGTACATTATTCTAGCCCAAACACCCTAGCCCAAAGGTTCCTGGTATTCATAAATTCAAATGCAATGGAACAGCTAGTCACCACTCCCACAAGAGGAGATAATATACTAGACCTGATCATCACAAACATGGGGACAAAGTGCTCCACACTGGAAGTATACCCCTCACTGAGATCTGACCACAAACTAATCACCCTGGATATACATATCCCACCTCCACCCCCAACACAAAAGACTACAGTGAAAAACTTCTCAAAAGCCGACTTTACACTTCTTAAAACTGAGATGGTATCCTTTAAGTCCACTAGGCCAGTGGAAATCACATCCCACAATGCAGAATCCTTCACAAATGCTTTCTACAGACATCTCCAAGAATGCATGGATCATGCAATCCCAAATAAAACCAAGACCCTCTCCACCAAGGGCAGGTGTCCTGTCTGGTGGACCCCAGCCATAAACAAATTGTATAACAAAAGAAGGTAGCTACTGCACGACAGAGCAAAATCCCATAAAGAGAAGGCATCTCTGACAGGCACTAGTAGAAAGCTACGTTCTCTCATAAAAACATCCAAGGCCAACTTTGAGAGAAAAATCGCTATGGACACTAAAGATAACCACAAGGCCTTCTTCTGCTATGTTAGAAACCTGGGCGGAAACCCTCAGATATGTTCAGAGTTAGTTCACAATGACAAAAAATACACTGAACCCACAGATATTGCCAACATTCTGGCAGACAGGTTCAGTGCAAATTTCTCCCCTCCCTCACCCCCAAAAGAAGAAATACTTATCCCAGCTGAATGTAACCTCCCTGTCATCTCAGATGTCCAAGTGAGAACCACCCTCAGCAAAGCTAAAAACACAGCATCAATGGGACCTGATGGTATCCCGGGTTGCATGCTATGTGAACTCCAAGAGGAGCTAAACCCGCACATAAAAATGCTATTTAACCTTAGCCTTACTACAGGATATGTACCTGAACACTGGCGTACAGCAACAGTAGTCCCACTCCACAAAGGAGGCACCTCTACAGACCCTGGTAACTACCGCCCCATAAGCTTAACCAGCCTGGTCTACAAAGCTATGGAAAGAATCATTATGGAACTCATAAACAGAGACATTGGGGACTTACAGACACTTGACCCCACCCAGTTCGGCTTTGTAAAGGGCAGATCCTGCCTTTTGAACCTGGTTGACTTTTTTGAAACAGTCACTTGAGCCATTGACGAGGGCAAGGCAGTCCATACAGCCTACCTGGACTTGGCTAAAGCTTTCAACACAATACCCCACTCTGGCATCATAGACAAGCTCAACAGCTTAAATGTAAATCCATATGTCACAAGATGGGTTGCAAACTGGCTAAAGGATAGAACCCATAAAGTCAAAATCGCTGGAGCCATGTCAGACTCAAAGCCAGTCACAAGTGGTGTCCCACAGGGCTCTGTCCTGGGACCCCTCTTGTTCAGCATTTATTTCTCAGATGTGAAAGCAAACATGGGAGGGTTGTGGCTGACAAAGTTCACAGATGACTGCAAACTAGGCACCATAGTTGATACACCAGCTGACACATGGGCGGCACAGTGGTGCAGCGGTTAACGTTGTCGCCTCACAGCAAGAGGTTCTCCGGTTCGATTCTCGGCTGGGGTGTGCCTGTGGTGTTTGCATGTTCTGTTCTCCTGTGGCGTGGGTTTCCTCCGGGTACTCGGTTTCCCCCATTCCAAAGACATGCATCTCTGGAGCATTTCTCGGAGACCCGCTCCTCGGCCTCTGGAACCCGGAGGTCAACAAATGTTAAATAAAATTAAATAAATACATCCTACAGAAAGGCCTCACTGAAACAGACAACTGGTGCCGGAGTCATGGCCTTAAACTAAATGCCAAAAAATGTATAGTCATCCCCTTTGGGAAAAACAAAGTACCTACAAATTATCACATAGACAGTAACCCGCTGAGTATGGAAAAAGTAATCAGAGACCTGGGGACCCAAGTCGATAGTGACCTCTCATTTGACACCCATGTTGCCAAAGTGGTTAGAAAGACTTTCTACCTTGCCCACCTTATCATGAAGGGATTCACATCCAAATCAAAGGAGGTCATTGTACCCCTATACTCCTCCCTTATCAGGCCCATGATTGAGTACAATGCCCCATTTGGTATGTACCTCACCCAGCACTTGCAACAGCTAGAGAGACCCCAAAAGTACCTCACCAAGAGGATCAAGGGTCTCCAACATATGTCATATGCTGCCAGACTAAAGAAACTCCAGCTCTATTCAGTAGCATACCGCCTACTCAGAGGTGATCTGTGCCTGACGTACAAGGCCATGTTCAACCAACAATTGATGGACATGCTCCACCTCAAAAAATCCAAATCCATCAGAACCATGAGAGCTAAAGATTTAAACCTCAGCACAAATATGAATAGGACATGCTGGAGGGACAGATTCATAACTCAGAGGCTTCCCATACTCTTTAACAGAATCCCAGTTCATGTTAGGCAGAGCCCCTCACTGACTCTCTTCAAGAGAAGTCTTGACGAGTGGATGGGAGATCGTAGGTTTACCCCAGGGGTCACATATGTGTCACTGCTAGACAGGGGCACAGTAAACTAATTCTATTATATAAGGGGGTCTTCACTGTGTCACTACTAGACAGAGGCACAGTATTCTAAATCTATTCTGTACACTTTTGTACCATTACATGGGGTGGCGAAAGCCACATCACTATGGCTAGGCTTATAAATGCCCCAGGGCAGATGGCCTAGTACTAAACTATGAAACTATGAAACTATGAAAGAAAGAATAAAGTGAAAAAAAAGACAAATAGAGCTAAAGAAAAAACTTCTATTATTTTTTTCTTTCAATACAAGGTAATTTTTCTATAACTAAACAGTATCAAATGCTGTGGTGAATAAATGTGTAAACTATTATATAAAGCCTAGCTGAGTATACAAGAAAATAAAGAGGTTAATGAGTTCTGAACCAAAGCAAAAGAGTGTTGTGAATTACGTAAGATAAGTATTTCGAATACCCCAATATGCACACAAGAAAAGTCATTGGATACGAATATGCTCTAATTTATAGCTTTACTTTTTAAGGGAGCAGAAAGGTGGATAATAGGCAATTGTTTTATTTTTTTTCTTTGCAAGTGAAATATGTCATATACAAATATCATTTTGTCTGCTTTTCTTTCATGTTGATGAATGATAGATTTAAACCAGAGCAGTACCAGTTCTGCTGAAGGAAATACACAATTGTGCAATTTACAGGAATCACATTTAGTTTTTTTTTTCTTTAGTACAAAATTGCATCACTGTGGAATATGGTCTGACAAGTGTGCCGTATATGTCATCTACTAACTTACATACCTTGCAGGCCCCGTTAAATGAGGTATAAGGGTTCATGTTTCACTATGCAGAGCTCATCATAGCATTGTCTTGCAAACAGTCAAATGTCTTCCAGTCAAGAAAGGGTTAAGATTTATCATTTCTACTCTCATGTGAAAACTAATTTATTTACTTACTTTTGATAACAGAGTGAATCTCACTGGCCTATGAACTATTTTCAGGGGAAACAAAGGGCAATGTTTATAGAAATTGCAAGAAATCTGACTAGAACACCAAATAAATCTGTACCCTATCCTTACAGAAGGCCAGAGAGCTCACACTAATCACAGAGGCAACATGACGGCATGTAGCATGGAGACGGGAGAAGATAAGAGTGTGGAAGACATTTTGCTAAGTTTAATGGCTAAGGGTTTGAGCACTGAATTCCTAAGGGATTTAAATACTCTACCCAGTGAATATACTATTAATAGACAAAAGAACTGGGAAAAGATGATAGTGCATACTGTAAAGAAAATGGTAACCCTTCCAGGAGGGTCGTAGCTTTGAAAGAATGTCTTTCAGTTAAAGTTGTTGTAGAGTTTCTTTGAAGTCATGATAGAGGAAGACAGATGTGAAGGACAGGTGTGTGGGACAGATGTGAAGGGCAGATGTGTAGGATTCTCGCAGTCTTTATCGGGGGGGGGGGTTACTTAGAAAGAGAAATAAAAGGAGGAAATGTAAATAGTAATAAAATATTCACAGAAGGGGTCATGAATTCTCTGCGGAAGGGACTCCAACTCACAACTCCAATCTATCAGGCTATTACCTGAGAACTTCTCTCTATTTCTCCTAATTATGTGTTGTACTGCATTGCGGCTACTATCCCTATTGTACTCTGATATTGCTATGAGACTGCATATAAAGGTGGCTGAATTTTTAAGTCATACTGCCATGAGTCTGCTTTGTGCAAGTAATTGTGACTAATTATCAGTAAAATTTATTGTAAATCTGCAAGATTAAATATGACATTATCACTGTTTGTTCATAAGCTTACCGTGCATTATTATGCGATCCTACAAGAAAACTAATGAAACTTTTTTCTCTTTTGTATATTTTGTTTCTTTCATATTGAAGTACAGAGCTTTATTTGCAGGGCCTCCACTGAAATGGAGTTACTTTACTGACACAGTTGGACAATCCCATTAAATAAATTTTTAATCCAGTATCTGCCTGGGATGACATGATTGACAGGCCTCAATGCTTTGCCAGAGATGGCCTCCACCTGTCACCCCTGGGATTCCTGATCCTGGCTAAGGCTTTTGCCTCCCCCATTGTCCCTTTTTAGGCACTGTCCCACAGACAAATTTTTAAACATAAACAATCTGTCAAAAAAGCAAATTGAAGGTCATGCTGCTTAACGCTAGGAGCCTTAACCTGAAAATGCACTCACTGAAGGCTCTCCTTGCACTCGAAGATGACGACCTCTGTGTGTTCATGGAAACTTGGTTCAGGGCTGCGGAGAGCAACCCTGCCTTACCAGGCTATACCTCATTCCACACATTCTGACTCCAAAATGAGATTGGGAAGACTAAGGGTGGTGGGGTCTCTATCTTCATTAAGGACAGGCACATCTCCAGACTGGTTTGCCAGCATGACGTACTGAAACTACTGCAGGTGCAACTGACAGTTGGCAAGAGAACCATCCAAGTTATAGCCAGCTATAGAGCCCTCTCCATGACTCAGTACACCCACACCTCCTACCTGGATCTACTTGAGTCCATCAAGGTAGCCCCTAACACCATGATCCTTGGTGACTTCAACTACCCCACCATAGACTGGGTGAACTATTCCTGCACTAATGCACTCACCCAAAGATTCCTTGACTTCACCAGTTCTAATGCACTAGACCAGCTCATCTCATCTCCAACAAGGGGAGATAACATTCTAGACTTGGTTCTCACCAACATGGGTGACTGCTGCACCATTCTCATAGTACGTTGTTCCCTGGTGAGATCAGATCATCAGTCTGCCTCATTTGAAGTTTCTATCCCACCCAACCCCCCCCCAGCTGTAATCAGGCTAAAAACTTCTCAAAAGTTGACTACAACCTTCTAAGGGAAGGTATCAGTAACTTCACACCACAGCCCCCCTCAGAGGATGCAGACAACTATGCTGAACAGTACACCAGTGCAGTATACAAGCACCTGTACAACTGTATGGACTCAGCCATACCCAACAGAACTAAAACCTACTCCTCAAGGAAACACAAACCTATTTAATGGACATCCTCTATCAACAGGCTTTACAACAAAAGGAAGAAACTGTTGTCCAAGGGTAAAAAGGAACAAATTCCAAATCAGAAAAACTCCCTCCTCTGCCTCACCAAGCAAATTAGATCACTAGTGAAAACATCCAAGGCCAATTATGAATCAAAACTAGCCTCTGAAACAAAGGGAAACCAGAAAGCCTTCTTCAGTTATGTCAAAACCTATATGACAAAGCCCAGGTTTGTTCCAAATTAGTATTTAATGGTACCACTTACACTGATCCTGTTGACTTAGTCAACCTGCTAGCAGACAGGTTCAGTGCAAACTAAACCCCCCCGTTCCACCAAATACCCTTTAGACATCCCCAGTATTTGTCCTGCAACTCACATCTCCATAGATCAAGTGATAAAGGCCCTATCCAAGACAAAGAACACATCTTCCATGGGACCTGATAGTATCCCAGGCTGTATTCTGCACCATCTGCAGCAAGGACTAGCTTCACCATTGAGCACCCTATTCAACCACAGCCTAAGTACAGGCTTCATTCCAAAAGAGTAGGGAACTGCCATTGTCACCCCCTTGCACAAAGGTGGTGCCATTACTGACCCTGGAAACCATTGCCCCATTAGCTTGACAAGTCTGATCTGTAAAGTCATGGAGCATTTTATTATGGATCTCATAAACAAGGGCATAGGCAATCTCCAGGCGCTTGACCCCACTCAGTTTGGATTTATCAAGGGCAGACCTTGCCTGTTGAACCTGGTTGACTTCTTTGAGACTGTCATTAAGGCCCTGGATGAGAAAAAGTCAGTATATACAGCTTACCTATACTTGGTGAAGGCCTTTAACCCAATCCCCCTCTTGGGCATCATTGAAAACCTAAAATACTTGGTGTAAATCCCTATTTCATCAGGTGGGAGGCCAAATGACTCACCAACAGGACTCACAAGGTCAAAATAGGCATCTCTGATAGCAGACCCATCACCCTGTCCTGGAACCCCTATTGTTTGGCATCTACATCTCAGAAGTCCAGACAAAGGCAAAAGACCTGTGGCTGACCAAGTTTGCAGATGACTGTAAGTTGTCTGCTGTCATTGACTCTCCAAATGATGCTAACATACTGCAAAAGGTTCTCACAGTAACAAATGACTGGTGCCAAAGTCATGGCCTCAAGTTAAATGCAAAGAAATGCATCATCATACCATTGCACAGAAGGTTAATTACAGATTATATAGAAGCAAACAGTCCCTATGTAAAACTAACTGGAGTGAGGTGTTCAATGGAAAAACTGCAGATGGAATGTGGAAAGTTTTGAAAGAGAAATTGTTTGAGTGCAAAAAAATTAAAAAAATGTTTAACATCAGGATCTAGGCATACAACATCAGGCGGATATATTTCCATAAGAGCAACATATCTGATAAAGGCAAGAGAAAAATATAAGAAATGGAAGAGAGGTCAAACTACAACTTTGACAACTGAAATAAACAAGCTGGATAAACAGATTAAGCATAGTGTAAGACAATATCAAGAAAAATTTGAAGAAAATTTATATAAAGATATTGAGTATAATAGGAAACCTTTTTATAGGTACATAAGATGTGGAAGGAGTAAAGATACACAAACTGATAAACTGTGTGCAGATTCTAAAATTTATTCTCAGACACAACAGATTATAGACATATTTACATAATCATATGCAAAACAGTTTGGCTCAACAAAAGGGGTGATAAGTTGTCCTAGTGACATCCAGGTAACCCCAGTTACTGGAATCAAATTAGATTATATTGAAAAAGAAATGCACAAACTGGATCCAAACAAAGCACAGGGAGGAGACAGAATTAGTTACAATGACCTGAGAACACTTCAGCAAGAACTTACAGTACCATTATATATATTATTCAGTAGGTCCTATAAATACGGGGAGATTCCTTGAGATTGGAGACATGCGCTTATTAAACCTGTTTTTAAGGGAAAGGGAGTAGGACAAACCCAGATTCATATAGACCCTTATGTCTACCTTCATGTTGTGGAAAATAATGGAGAAGGTAGTACTGGATAAGTTATTGTCAGAACTGGATAGGTTGGGAATTGAAAACCATATATCAGCATGCCTATGTTGAAAACAGATCTATTACCACCTGTAACATGATGGTCTATAACAATATAATAACAGCTATGAGTGAAACATTGTGCTGTGATGTGATTTATATAGATCTAACTTCAGCATTTGACAGGGTCATACACATAACACTGATCAATACACTAGTACAACTAGGTATTGATTCACTCATGATAAGATGGCTAGCTGCATGGCTTACAAATAGGACATGACAAGTATCACACACCACCTGGACAGGTGAAATCCTTGGTTACAGTGAGGGTGTCCCACAAGGCTCTGTCCTAGGCCCTTACTTGTTTAGATTGTATCTTTCAGACCTTACTTTTTCATCTGAGGTGTTCTACAGTGTATAGGCAGGCAACCTGAAATTGGGTAAACTGATTACATGGGTTACAGATAAGGCTTGTCTGCAAAAGATATTGACTAAATTGACCATTTGGGCATAGGAGAATAATATGGTGATAAATACATCAAAAACTAAGCATATGAAATTTGAGAGACATAAACTGAAAGGTGAATATTTAATACAGCACACAGTGATTGAAACTGTAGACTCATTTCAGGACCTGGGTATATGGGTAGATTCAGCTACGAGTTTTTCTAATCATGTCAACCAATTGATATTTATAAAGCCTAGGAAATCAAAAATAACGAAGTCATTGTTTGTTAGTTACATTAGACTCAAACTTGAGTATGGAATAACAATATGGAAACACTATAAGAAGACAAGCATGAATAAACCGGAAAGAGTACAGGAGAAATATACTAAGGGCATCCATGGATGTGAAAATCTAAGTTATTATGAAAGACTAAAATATCTGAACTTGTACAGTGTCTATTACAGATATTTAAGAGGAGAGCTTATTCAGGTATACAAAGCATTTAGGGATAACTACCTCTGGGAATGTTTGGGGTTAACAAAAAGTACTAGAGAATCATCAGATAACCTATGTAGAAGAGTGTACTAATTGGTTCTCTGACAGAGTAGCTGATGCTTGGAACAGACTACCAAATTACATTAAAGTAAGTGCTAGTTTAGATATTTTAAGAACAGCCTGAATACTTATTATGGTAACAAGTGTTTTGGTATATTGGGAAGCTAGAAGGCATTAATGCCCATACTTGAAATATTTGTATGTATGTATTCAGCAAAAACATTACCCCAACTGATTACCATATCAACGCAACCCCCTAAGCACACAACCTCCAACTGATGTAGACATTCTACAAAAAGGCCTCATTGACACCAATGACTGGTGCCAGAACCATGGCCTTAAGCTTGAACATTGTCTGAGTTGCTCTGAGATCTAGAGTCTGCATCACAGGTACGATGCTGTGATATCGTTTCTGATACAGGTAGAAGATGTCTGTGGTTTCTCTTGCACTCTGGACCCTCAGATTCCACTAAGTAGGATCTCGGCTCGGTACATATACCGCTCACTTGACCAATTCCATCAAAGCCTTTTGCCATTTGCATCCTCACTGCCGCTCTTTCTTTTAATGGATGAATAAATCTGCTCATTTTATCATAGCTGGACTTTTGAGAAGAATGTTTCTTAAAAGTTGGGCTTTGATTGCTCTGCTGTTTTTAGCATTAGAAACCAACAAACTAGAACTGATAGGCAAGGTTGTTCTGGTTTGCCTAGATAGAAGTCTCTGAGCAGGTGAGCCTAGTTGGTTGTCAAGGGGTATATTTCTGAGATTGAGAAAATTCAAGAAGATATCAGTATTGTCTCACTTTGACCTCTTCAGTAATTGCTTTGCACTCTGCACCTCATATTCAGCAAGGCCATTTGATTGAGGATATTCAGGACTGCTAGTAACATGGATAAAGTCCCACTCTTTAGCAAATCTCTGACTGGTAAACTGAGAACTTTCCTCAGAAATAATTCTGTGTGGACTACCAGGACTGAGAAATAACATTTCATCTTAGTAATAACATCATTGGATGTTAGGTTAGGTAGCAAATCAATCTCAAACCAGTTTGAATAAAAGTTTACCAACACTAAGTAATGTGGACTCTTCCACTCAAATATGTCAGTTGCTATTGTTGACCAAGCTAGTTCTGGAATTTGGCTTAGCTGAAGTGGCTGTTTTTGCAAATGCGGCTTAGTACTGTTGCACACTGAATAAGAAGAAAGCACTTTATCAAAGTCTTTTGCTAGAGAAGGCCAAAATACTAGTCATCTCACCCTTCTTTTGGTAAAATCAGAGCCTGGGTGGCCACAATGTAAAATATGAATGCATTCATGTTGTAAGGAAGTAGGAACAACAACGTTTGGACCTTTGGAAAGTAAGGTTGTACTTCTGGCGGTACACAAGAGTGCTTTGACGGCCATCCTACATTGATGAAGTGGTTGTGCTTTTGCAAAATTGGATCAGTCTTTGTATGATCTCTTAGCTCATCAAGTCTCATGGTAGACAAATTATGCACTTCCTTGACATCAAAGTCAAACTTCTCTGCATCAAGCTGTTCTGTAGTATTTCTGGGTGATCTGAATAAGGTATAAAACAGATAAAGAAGTTTACCCTTTGTATAGACTATTTTGAAATTATACTTTTGCAATTTGAGCATCATTCTTTGTAGTCTCGCTGGAGCTGAATGCATAGGCTTCTTTAAAACAGTAACTAGAGGTTGATGGTCAGTTTCTATCTGGATTGCTTGGCCATAAATATAATCATGAAACTTCAAACATGCGAATATAATTGCCAAAAGTTCCTTTTCAATTTGAGCATACTGCATTTCAGTTGTAGATGCATAGGCAATAGTTCTGCCCTCTTGAAGAATAACTGCACCAAGACTGAACTTTGAAGCATCACAGGAAAGAAGTACTGGTTTGTGGACATCATAGTATCTCAATGTAGGTGGATTAGTAATTTGCTGTTCGAGGTTATCAAATGCTCTCCGGTGTTGTTCTAACCATGACCAATCAATATTTTTGTGTGTCAGCTCTCTCAGAGGTGCTGATAACTTACTAAAGTCAGGTATAAATTTTCCCAGATAGTTAACTATACCAAGAAAACACTATAAGGCTTGGACAGTGTCTGGAGCTGGCATCTCAAGAATGGCTGCTTATTTAGAAGGATCTGCTCATAAGCCTATACTGGTAAATAAATGACCTACATAAGTACCTTCTGGTAATCTGAATTTACAATTCAGAGAACTGAGCTTTAAATTCACTTCATGCGCTCTTTCCAGAACTTTCTTGAGGTTTCTGTCCTGCTGTGCTTCACCATTACCCCCATCTAGTAAATCATCAACTATTATTGCACATGGGTAGCCTGAAATCATTTGCTCCATTGCATGCTGAATGACTTCACTGGCCGAATGTATTCCAAAAGGCATCTTGAGGGATTTGTATCTACCAAATGGGGTACTAAATGTAGTCAGTGGTGAAGATTTATGATCAAGCATTACTTGCCAAAATGAACTCTTTACATCCAAGACAGAAAAAAAACAGTGGCATTTGGCATGAGGGTTGCAGTCTCCTCGAATGTACTCATAGGATGATGAGGTCTTTTTAATGCCCTGTTCATGTCTCTTGAGTAAATTCATGTTCTGACTTCATCTGAAATTTTCTTATGAGCAGCTACCATGGACGACACCCACTCAGTTGGCTCTGTGACTGGACAAACCGCACCTTGTTGCACTATTTTGCCTAACTGGACCTTGACCTTGTCTTGCATAGCTATTGGAACTCTCCTTGCAGGTCTGACCACTGTACTGATCTCTGGGTCTACTTTCATGGAGTACACAACTGGGCATTTACCTAGCTTGTCATCGAAAACATCAGCATACTCTGAAAAAATAGCATCACTGAAGTTGGAACTGGGACGTGTGCTTAGATGATATACTTCTTTGGTAAAATAAAGCAGTTTCATTCTCAAACTGTCTCTGAGACCTAATAATTACTGTACAGGTCTTCAGACTACATAAAATTGCAAGCTGTAACTGTTCCCAGCCAAATAGTATGAGAGCACTACTGAACCTTCAATTTGAATCTCTTCACCTCCATAAGCAACAAGCTTTGCACAACTACCCAAATTAAGTTGCTGACTAGCTCTCACTTTAACAAATGTTTCTGATGACACTACATTACACTTCGAGCCAGTGTCTACTTTGGGCTCTGTGGGCTTGCCATTGATCAGGACTGTACAAAATACTTCATTCTTTACCAATAAATCTACCGCAATAACCTTTTCAATGACCACTGATATATTGTCTACATAGAAAGTAGGATTGCAGCTCTCTATGTGATCGACTTGCTTTTTTGAGTGACCTATCTTAATAACTGAATGAGGCTTGCTTGATTTACAAAACATTTGAAAATTGTTCCATTTTTTATACTTGTGGCATTGCTGACCAAATGCTAAGCACTTCTTTCTTTTAGACTCATAACTGGCACCACAATTACAACAGTAAACAATAAAACTTGATTTGGGTTTTGCTGACTCACCTTTATACTATACTGAGAATGCTCCTTTCACTGAACTAATCTTGGAACTTGCTGGAAAGCTCCAGGTTCTCCTTGCTATACCCACAGGGGTTGCTGCTGCCATGTGCTTAGGCCTGTTTCTGCTTGCCATGTGTTGCATGCTGTTCTACGTTTGCTCTACAGGCTACTAAAACCATGCTCTTATCACTTGTAAGCATATTTGTGAGCTTTTCTGTGAGCTCAAGGATCTGGAAAATCTCTATGGCTTTGCTTAATGTTACATCACTGTCACGAAGCAAAATTTTTCTCACTGCAGCATTATCAACACCCCATACACAAGCCTGTCCTTTATTAACTCATCTTTCAAGTCACAAAATCTCAGGTTTTTCCCTTGTTTCTCAAGTCAGAGATATAAGCTGCAAAATTTTCACCTGGCTTTTGGTCTGTTATATAAAATAAGTGCCTCTATAATGTAATTTTTTTGTCTGGGGGTTGCACATTTCTCTAAATTTGTGTTTTAAGCACTCAGGGTCTTCCCTTGATTCAGCCAGTGCCACAATATAACAGTTTTCCCCCTCTCCTGTATATACTCCTGGTGCATATACAGATGAATGCTCTCTTTCAATGGCTTCTGACTCAGCTACATTAAGCAAAATGAATACCCTTGTACATGCATCTTTGTCAGAAAAAGCTACTTGTATGAACATATCATATTCCTGCTCAAATACTCTCCAATTCTCTGCTATATTATGATCAAACACAAGTAGACTTGGTCTGCGAAATGACTCTGCCATATCAGCACAGTAGTGAAGGTCCTTGAAATTATGTACAAACATACATACATAAATATATATGCCAGAACTTTATGCCAGTATTTGTAATTATGCCCAATAGCACAACAAACTCTTTGAAATAACTGTACTTTGCCAAATAAATCTCCGTAGCACAAGAACACTTTGAAATCACTGTACTTTATGAAACCACTCCTTATCAGTGTAAGAAATGCTTCGAAATGACAGTACTTTGCAAATAAACTGTACACGGCAGAAGACGCTCAGAGTAAGAAACACTTTGAGATGAATGTATGCAAATAAACTGTACACACCACAAGAACCTTTCAAAATATCTGTACTTTGGGAAATAACTCTACACAATGTAAGAAACACTCTGAAATGGTGGCTTTCTGTGAATAAATGCACACAGCACAAGAAACATTTCAAAATGACTGTACTTTGTCTGTACTTTGCAATATAACTGTACTTTGCACAAGTAAACTCTTTGAAATAATTGCACCGTAATAAAGCACACACAATGCAAACATTTTGCACACTGAGACACTTCAAACAACTCTAGTTATGCTTTGAATGGCTTTGGTTAATGGAAATAGTAGTTTGTGCCCAAAACTGTCTTTCACTAAAAAACATATAGTTGCTCTTTAAGCTTAATTTTCCCTTTTATTGTACTTGTTATCCCTTTGTAATCTCTTATCCTGCTTATTATACTTTTCTTGTATCGTTATCCCTTTGTAATCTCTTATCCTGATCATTATACTTTTCTTGTATCGTTATCCCTTTGTAATCTCTTATCTTAATCATTATACTTTTCTTGTATCATTATCCCTTTGTAATCTCTTATCCTGCTCATTATACTTTTCTTGTATCGTTATCCCTTTGTAATCTCTTATCCTGATCATTATACTTTTCTTGTATCGTTATCCCTTTGTAATCTCTTATCCTGCTCATTATACTTTTCTTGTATCGTTATCCCTTTGTAATCTCTTATCCTGATCATTATACTTTTTAGTATCGTTATCCCTTTGTAATCTCTTATCCTGCTTCTTATACTTTTCTTGTATCGTTATCCCTTTGTAATCTCTTATCCTGATCATTATACTTTTATTGTATCGTTATCCCTTTGTAATCTCTTATCCTGCTCATTATACTTTTCTTGTATCGTTATCCCTTTGTAATCTCTTATCCAGCTCATTATACTTTTCTTGTATCATTATCCCTTTGTAATCTGTTATCCTGCTCATTATACTTTTCTTGTATCATTATCACTTTGTAATCTCTTATCCTGATTATTATAATTTTTTTGTATCACTATCCCTTTGTAATCCATTATCCTGATCATTATACTTTTCTTGTATCATTATCCCTTTGTAATCTCTTATCCTGCTCATTATACTTTTCTTGTATCATTATCCCTTTGTAATCTCTTATCCTGATCATTATAATTTTCTTGTATCGTTATCCCTTTGTAATCTCTTATCCTGCTCATTATACTTTTCTTGTATCTTTATCCCTTTGTAATCTCTTATCCTGCTCATTATACTTTTCTTGTATCATTATCCCTTTGTAATCTCTTATCCTGATCATTATACTTTTCTTGTATCGTTATCCCTTTGTAATCTCTTATCCTGATCATTATACTTTTCTTGTATCGTTATCCCTGTGTAATCTCTTATCCTGATCATTATACTTTTCTTGTATCGTTATCCCTTTGTAGTCTCTTATCCTGCTTATTATACTTTTCTTGTATCGTTACCCCTGTGTAATCTCTTATCCTGCTCATTATACTTTTCTTGTATCGTTATCCCTTTGTAATCTCTTATCCTGCTTATTATACTTTTCTTGTATCGTTATCCCTTTGTAATCTCTTATACTGATCATTATACTTTTCTTGTATCGTTATCCCTTTGTAATCTCTTATCCTGCTCATTATACTTTTCTTGTATCGTTATCCCTTAGTAATCTCTTATCCTGATCATTATACTTTTCTTGTATCGTTATCCCTTTGTAATCTCTTATCCTGATCATTATACTTTTCTTGTATCGTTATCCCTTTGTAATCTCTTATCCTGATCATTATACTTTTCTTGTATCGTTATCCCTTTGTAATCTCTTATCCTGCTCATTATACTTTTCTTGTATCGTTATCCCTTTGTAATCTCTTATCCTGATCATTATACTTTTCTTGTATCATTATCCCTTTGTAATCTCTTATCCTGCTCATTATACTTTTCTTGTATCGTTATCCCTTTGTAATCTCTTATCCTGCTCATTATACTTTTCTTGTGCCTGTTTTACTTTAAACATGCTCGTTATGCAAACCAAAGATAATTCCGAGCTCCTTATGAATAGTTTTGCTTGTTTTATCAAATATCGTGGTTTCAAACATTTCGTTTAATTAATAATGCACTTTGTGTCTTTCATTTGCTTAATAATATGTTTTGTGCTACTCATTTGATTAATGATGTGTTTTGTGCCTTATAAGTGTGTTGTCTCATTTTCTTTACCAGATAAATCATTTGTGCAGTTTTCTTTACCTTTAGCTCATTTCTGGCCCTTTTTAGCTTGTCTGTGCTCCATTTTACTCAACCAGCTTAGTCTGCCTTCACCTTCAATTCTGCACCTTGTGGCTCAAAGAAGTTGCTCTCCTAATCCCGGTTCTGATACCATGCCGCTTGTCTGGTCAGGATAAAACAGACGGATATTCATGGGTTCTGTTCAATCAGCTTTAATACACACACACACACACACACACACACACACACACATCAGAAATGAGGCTTTGTAACTTAAACTTAAACTTATAAACAGACTGACTCCTACACTCATACATGTTAACACTCTGGCTGTTCTCTCAAAATGGTACTGCTGCCTGCACATGCTCTGTATTTATATGCCCGCGCTTACATCTGGAAATACTTTTTAAAGGTACATACACATGTTCTGATCTGCACTATGTGCTACCACCAACTCAAGCAGATGGGACCTCAGTTTAAATTTAATCCAAAGGATGACACTCAGGAGCGTGGCACCACAACCGCCCTCACCCCATTACACTGCAGTGCCAGCAATCAATCTCTCTGGTGTCAGAATAGAACTCAGCACCTTCTGTTACCAAAGAAGAGCATGCTGCCCTTTGCACTACTGACACTGATTTTGTGTTGGAATCTTTTATATTAAGATTTCAGTTATATGCGCTTTGCCATAAAGCTGACAATGTCCTCTGTCGCTCACATTATTCTTGTGTAAATTGGGCTTTATTTTTATAAAACCGTATTTTCAGTATTTCTAACAAGTTTGAATATAAATACTGGCAAATCTGCATTACTGATATTTTGTGAAGTGTTATGTTAAGACGCCATGCTTATATTATTTATCTTGACTAATCATATTCTTGGGCGATCTGTGTACATTTATCAAAATAGAAGTACTCATCACTTACATAGAAAGAAACTATTCTATGCAGTATGTTGTTAGTGATGAGTGCCTGTTATGTAAAAATGTACATCATGTAACTAAGTCTGAACATAGTTATGGTTATCCTTCTAAATATCACTGTTTTGAGAAGTTTTATTTTAACATTCCAAATCTTTTTATCCATCTATCCATTACATAAATAGATAGATATAGATATATCATATATATATATATATATATATATATATATATATATATATATATATGTGGGTCTACTTCTGATTGCTGAAAACACACTTTCTCGACAACCAGAAGATCAAACACATTTAAGCAAAAGTACACTAACTCGAAAGTGCACATTCGCAAAAGCTGGTTCTCCGAAGCACGTTACAGTGAGTCTAATGAAATATATCCTTTTCCCCATTGTAGTGCAATCTTGGAGTTAATATATTTAAGTAGGCAGGTGTGGGGGGCCCAGCCCTCCACATGGGGGGTGCAGGAGGGCTTGCCCCTCCCTGCAAAATACTGTTTAAAATAGTTTTTTATTTGTTTTTTCCGGTTCAGAGAACTAGCTTTTGCAAAAGTACATTGTCAATGTAGTACACTTTCACTGTAATGGGTCTTGATGTTTCTTCGAGATTGTGAAATTTATATATATACACACACATACACGCACACCCACACACATGCACACACACACACACACACACACACACACACACACACACACACACACACACACACACACACACACACACACACACACTCACATATATGTAGTGGATGGAGTGCGGTGATTACACTCAAAAAGTGACTAAATTGATCTTGGTTCAGAGCTGCTGTAGTGCAAGACCCGACCTTAACAATGCTTAGACCGCTGCACACTAAGGTCAGGTCGGCATTAAAAGGTGATAGCGTTGACCAGTAAAGAGCAGCAGCAGGACAGGAAATGGCGTTGTTTCACACACATTTCTGCCTGCTATCTGTTGAAGTAGATTTTCTACTTTGATTACAATTGCTTCCTTTACTCAGGGAATATGTAAGGACATCAACCACTTTCCCACCTTTTGAAACCCATGCTTTGAATGCTGGAACACATGGTATATGTTGTTATTAACATTAGTAACAGCCTACATAGTCTCAACTTGGAAGTCTACTGTTTTGATAACTCCAATAACAGTACAGAAATGGATCATTTACAGAGGACTTACGTTTTGTAGAAAAGGGGCCTCTAAGGCAATCCTGCTTCAAAGCTCTAAGGCTTGGCCTATAATTATAGAACAAGAAGCTTGTTTTTCATTTGTAGTGGGACTAGAACTCTTTCAGTTACTAGTTTATACGCCTGAGACAAGCTTTTAGTCATACATTTTCCATCTCAACATTTTGTTTTTGATTAACGCACACTTATCCCCTCCATCCTTTTAATTCTATTCAGGGGTTCAATCCCCCCATAAATGCATTATTCATTCCTTCTTTGGTAGTTTTACATGTTTATTTTCAATTTTCTCTTCTTCCTCCACTCTTTCTTCTTTCCTATACAATCTTCATTGTTTCATCTTCTTACTTTTTTAATAACATTTCCCCCACATATTCAACTTTGTTTACAGATGTTTGTAGTTACCTGTTTTTTATTTTCTATTTTCTTTACAGATTGTGCCTCACCATTGTGTTCTGGGTGTTACTCATGTCGGTCATTGGTGTGTTATTCCCACTGTTTCATTATATCAGCTGTTAATTTTGTATTATACAATAGGAAGGACCTTCATTGCTGTTTGTGATTGTTAACTGTAATTAATTGTGTTTTATTTCTGAATCTTTATATTGATATAATGCAATAAAACTGTATTAACAATGGTCATGAGAAAGACAACTGCCTGAAAATAAAAGGTGATTTTCTTTAAAGAAAAACATTCAGCCGCTGTAAGTCTTCCTGAAGGATGTGGCAAACAGAGGGATATTAGATGTGATTGTTTACTCTAGGAAGTGTAGGGGTTTGTTTTCTACAATATTTGATGTAATAATTGGACATAGTTCTTTAGGATAGTTACCACTGTGTAACTTTCTAGTTATTAAAAACATTTACTGCAATATTACAATTAGAAGGTCATTTCACATTGTTATAAATGAACATTTTTGTTTAGAACAGTGCAGAGAGCATTGTGCAGAAATGTGTTAAACATTGAATATGTCACATGTTGTCTGTATCGTTTGATAACTGGTTTGACATATTTTAAAACATACTTGTTCGACCATGGAATACCTATTTTCTTTCTCGGTACACCTTGGTGCATACTTTTAAAAATAGTTTGCTCTATTCAGCAGGATGTGTTACAATTTAAATTACAAAAAAGACTATCACATTTTGAGTTTCAATTTGTCTGATGGCTGGTGCAGGAGATCAAGGTTATAGGCTGTTAATAAACTACTTTCTGTGGTACAGGGTTTGATTCCTTCAGCCTTCATTTGCCTACTAGACAATGCTTTGGGGCAACTAGAAATTTGGGCTAGGCTTATTAATGAGCTCCAGGACTGTATACCCAGTAACTGTCTATGAGTATTTGCCATAGCTTGTCGTTATGCACTAGGCTTATTAATGAGCTCCAGGACTGTATACCCAGTAACTGCTTATTAATGAGCTCCAGGACTGTATACCCAGTAACTGCCTATGAGTATTTGCCATAGCTTGTCGTTATGCGCTAGGCTTATTAATGAGCTCCAGGACTGTATACCCAGTAACTGTCTATGAGTATTTGCCATAGCTTGTCGTTATGCACTAGGCTTATTAATGAGCTCCAGGACTGTATACCCAGTAACTGCCTATGAGTATTTGCCATAGCTTGTCGTTATGCGCTAGGCTTATTAATGAGCTCCAGAACTGTATACCCAGTAACTGTCTATGAGTATTTGCCATAGCTTGTCGTTTTGTGCTAGGCTTATTAATGAGCTCCAGGACTGTATACCCAGTAACTGTCTATGAGTATTTGCCATAGCTTGTCGTTATGCACTAGGCATATTAATGAGCTCCAGGACTGTATACCCAGTAACTGTCTATGAGTATTTGCCATAGCTTGTCGTTATGCGCTAGGCTTATTAATGAGCTCCAGGACTGTATGCCCAGTAACTGCCTGTGAGTATTTGCCATAGCTTGTCGTTATGCGCTAGGCTTATTAATGAGCTCCAGGACTGTATACCCAGTAACTGCCTATGAGTATTTGCCATAGCTTGTCGTTATGCGCTAGGCTTATTAATGAGCTCCAGGACTGTATACCCAGTAACTGCCTATGAGTATTTGCCATAGCTTGTCGTTATGCGCTAGGCTTATTAATGAGCTCCAGGACTGTATACCCAGTAACTGCCTATGAGTATTTGCCATAATTTGTCGTTATGCGCTAGGCTTATTAATGAGCTCCAGGACTGTATACCCAGTAACTGTCTATGAGTATTTGCCATAGCTTGTCGTTATGCTTTTTGCTAAATTTATTTATTTATGGAATGCCTGTTTGCCTTATTGGGCATTTTGCTTAAGAATGTCATTTCCCAAACTGTTTTTGCAGCATTGAAGAAGTATGCTGTCTGCAAACTTGCACTGTCTGGGGTGTGAAAAAGGACCATATCCTGGAATTTGATATCTAAGTTGATGTAGAATTTCAAAAACCTGTTTACACTTCTGTCTCATGTTGAATTGAAAAATCAAGGTTCCCAAACCACATAAACTAGAAACAGAAGCAAAGGAGCCAGGACACTTTCATTAACTTTACAAAAGTGCTGGCTGTGTTATACTTTGAGCCTAACTGAATTCTGCAGGTCGCTTAGCTCTGATATACTTGATTCCAGCTATGATTGATGGTATACTGTGGGGACGACGGTTAACTAAGTCAGAACACCTGGGTCATCATTGAAAGCTAACATATTAGTCTGAAGGATATTAACTGAAAAACAAAATCAAATAGTCTCAAGTGAATATCGCATACAAGAAATAAAGCTTTTCTGAGCTATACAATAAGTCACAATATCATTCTGTCTTAAATAGTGAATGAGATTATTTTATGGCACCACCCCGTGTTCATTATTCTGGAATTTCCTCACTGGCACATTTGTTTAGCATTCGCTCACATCAGGACCGCAATAGGTACCAAGGAGGGAAAGTCAACTGTCATACGGTAAGGGACTAGGAAATGACTGCTCCTACAACTCCCCCTGTTGGTCAAGTTAAGTGTCTTACTGTAAGAGACTAGGAAATGACTGCTCCTACAGCTCCCCCTGTTGGTCAAGTTAAGTGTCTTACTGTAAGAGACTAGGAAATGACTGCTCCTACCGCTCCCCCTGTTGGTCAAATTAAGTGTCTTACTGTAAGAGACTAGGAAATGACTGCTCCTACAGCTCCCCCTGTTGGTCAAGTTAAGTGTCTTACTGTAAGAGACTAGGAAATGACTGCTCCTACAGCTCCCCCTGTTGGTCAAATTAAGTGTCTTACTGTAAGAGACTAGACTGCCCCTACCGCTCCCCCTGTTGGTCAAATTAAGTGTCTTACTGTAAGAGGCATAGAAATGACTGCTCCTACAGCTCCTCCTGTTGATTAAGTTAAGTGTCTTAGTGGAAGAGACTTGGAAATGACTGGTCCTACAGCTCCCCCTGTTCATAAGTTCATAGGTTTGTATTAGGCTATTGGCCCTAGGGCCTATACAGGCCTAGCCATAACAATTCCCTAGATATTTCTTCCCACAATATTTACTTCTCTTGAACCCTGTCTAGCAGGGTGACTGACAAGATCCCCGGGGTGAATTTCCTATCTCCCATCCAATCATCAAGGTTCCTTTTGAAGAGGTCCAATGAGGCACTCTGCTTGACATGTATGGGCAGTCTATTCCAGAGTATGGGGAGTCTCTGGGTCAGGAACCTATCCCTCCAGCATGTTTTGTTCATTGTGATGACAAGGTTTAGATCCCTGGAGTGTGTGGCTCTGAAGGATTGGGATTTCTTTAAGTGGAGCATGTCCAACAGCTCAGGGTTTGACATGGCCTTGTATGTTAAGCAGAGATCACCTCTGAGTAGACGATATGCCACAGAGTATAGCTGGAGTTTTTTTTAGATGGTCAGCATATGGCATCTGCTTTAGGCCTGTGATTCTTTTAGTATGGTATTTCTGTGGCCTTTCCAGCTGTTGCAGATGTCTTGTGAAGTACATACCAAACAGGGCATTATACTCTATAATGGGTCTAATGAGGGATGAGTACAGTCGGACAATGACCTCCTTTTTTCTGGATGAAAAGCCCTTAGTGATGAGGTGTGCCACATAGAAGGATTTCCTGACTGTTGTGGCGATGTGGTTATTGAAAGTGAGACCACTGTCCACCTGTGTCCCTAAGTCTCTCATAACACTTTCAATGTTTAGTGTACTGCCACATATGTGGTAATTTATGGGTACATGTTTTTTTCCAAATGGGATAACTATACATTTCTTGGCATTAAGCTTGAGCCTATGGCTCTGTCACCAGGCATCTGTTTCTGTAAGGCCCTTTTGTAGAATATCCACATCATTTGGGGATTCAATAATGGTTCCCAGTTTGCAGTCATCTGCGAACTTTGTTAGCCAAAGTCCCTTAGTGTTGGCCTGTACTTCAGGGAAGTAGATGCCAAACAAGAGTGGTCCCAGGACTGAACCCAGAGGTACTCCACTTGTCACTTATCTGGAGCTGGATTTGGAGTTGGCTACTTTTACAGTCTGGGTTCTGTCAGTAAATCAGTTGGCAACCCATTGAGTGATGTAGAGATTTATGCCCAGCTTAGTAAGTTTATCTATGATTCCAGAGTGGGGGATGGTGTCGAAGGCCTTGGCGAGGTCCAGATTGGCTGTGTGGACCGAATTACCCTCGTTCACAGCTCTGGAGACTGATTTGAAGAACTCAGTCAGATTCAGGAGACAAGACTGTCCCTTCAAAAACCCAAACTGGGTTGGGTCCAGTGTTTGAAGGTTGCCAATGTCTTTGTTTATAAGTTCCATGATAATGCGTTCCATGCCCTTGCAGATCAGGCTTGTCAGACTGATGGGACAGTAGTTTCTGGGATCCAAGGTGAATCCCCCCTTGTGGAGTGGGATAACTGTAGCTGTGCGCCACTCAGTGGGCACAAAGCCTGAGGTGAGGCTATGATCAAAAATGACACTTAGGTGAGGTGCCAGTTCATTTTGTAGTTCATGTAGTACACAGTCTGGGATGTCATCTGGTCCCAATGATGCTGTATTCTTAGCTTTCGAGAGTGCGGTTTCTACCTGTGTGGCCATGATTACTGGAATTTGGCAATCTTTTGGTATTGAGATGGGCCCTTTAGGGGGTGAGACGGGGGTGAAGTTGGCACTAAATCGATCTGCCAGGATATTGGCAGTATCCTTGGGATCAGTATATTTAATGCCATTCTGTTGTAGCTCAGAGCAGATCTGAGCAATGTCATTTAGATTCTTGACATAAACATAGAATGCCTTGTGGCTGTCTTTGGAATCTTTGGCAATTTTATTTTTGTAACTTGCTTTTGAGGATTTTATGAGGGATCTCAGTTTCTTACTGAGGCTAGTGAGGGAGTTTTTTTGCATCCTGGGATTTTTCCTATTTTCTGAAACAGTTCCTTCCTTCTGTTGTATAGTTTGTTTATAACAGGGGACCACCAGATTGGCTTCCTTTTTTTTGGAGAACAGCATCTTGGTTCTATTTGGGATGGCATGATTCATGCACGAGTGGATGTGCTCGTACAGTGCCTTAGTGTAGGATTCTGCAGTCAAAATTTCAGATTCCGTCTGCATGGGTGTCATGAAGTTTGTCACTTCTGACTTCAGTAACATGAAGTTGGCTTTGGAGAAGTTTTTTAAGGAGGTTTCCTTACTGGGGGGTGGGGGTGGGGGTGGGATGTGGATGTCAAGGGCGATTTGCTTATGGTCAGGCCTGACCAATGAGGGGGTGACCACTGGTGTGGAGCATATATCTCCCATGTTGGTAATGACCAGGTCTAGGATATTGGAGCCCCTGGTGGGACAATGGATTAGTTGATCCAGGGTGTTGGAATTTATGAATTCCAAGAACCATTGAGAAAAGGAGTTGGTACCCAAGTAGTTTTCCCAGTTAATGGCAGGGTAGTTGAAATCACCCAGTATTAGGGTGTTTGGTTGTATCTTAATATTTTCCAGTATGTTTAGAAAGATGTAGTGAGAATCTTCAGGCATGGTGGGGGATCTGTAGCAAGCTACAATTTGGATTTCTGTCTTACCTAGTGTTAGTTGCATCTGGAGAATTTCAGATGCATTGCATTGGGCAACTAGCCTAGAGTTGTTAATATCCTTGGTGAATATGGACACTCTTCCACCTTTAGTGTTTCGGTCTTGGTTTTGTGGCCAAAAAGTATGGTAAGAGTTGTAGCCTGGTATTGCAGGGGTGCTCTCTGGAGCCTTGAACCAGGTCTCAGTTATTGCACAGATATCGATGTTCTGCATTTTTAGGAGTGCTTCGAGAGAGTGCATTTTGAGGTTTAGACGTCTAGCATTGAGTAGCATTGCCTTCAGATTTTGCATGTTTGTATCTGTTGCAGTGGTGGTTTTATCTTTTGAACCTTGCCTTAAAAAGGCACTATAGGGGTGGCAAGAGCTATAGCCAGTAACCTGAATCCCAGGGGTGACAGGTGCAGACCATCTCTGGCAAAGCATCGTGGTTTGTCGATCATGTCTTCCCAGGCAGACAGATACTGGATCCCCTTTGAATGACACAAGAAGCTTAGCCAATTGTTGAAGTCAGTCATTTTGTCCTTATACTGTGGTATCATTCTGGGTGAAGGCAAGATGCTACTCAGGGTTAGTGTCATACCTGCCTGGGCCACATGATCCAAGAGCTCTTCCATGTCTCTTTTCATGTAGTCCAGAGAGGTACGTCTCAAGTCATTCACACCAGCATAGACAATGACAGAGTCATATTTGTACTTGTTGTGGAGTGACTTGAGTGCATGCATTATGTGGCGGATCCTGGCACCCGACAGGCAGCTGACTGTAATTTTCTTCTTGTTCAGCCTGGTGAATGGGACATCAGTGTGCCTGATTATAGAGTCACCTATGACTAAAGTGTTGGGTACATTGTCTTGCCTTAGGGGCTGTTGTTGGGTGGCACACTGGTGTTGTGAGCTATGTGTCACTTTGGCTGTGACTGGTGTTTGTTTGCGTTTCAGCATCAGAGGTCCTTGTTGCTTGGGCAGGTTAATGTTAAGGGCCTCCACATATGTGGGTTTAGTGTTGCTATGTGTGGGTGTTGATGGTGTGGGTTTTGAAGGACTATGAGTTGCTTGACGTGTAGTGCAGGTGTAGTGCAGGTGTTAATCTTCTCCTCTTGACTGTCTAGCACAATTTTGGCCGGAGACAGCTTTGCTTCCAGTTTGGCTATGTAAGTGCATCTCTCGCAGGTTGTAGTGTTGGGTGGTAGGAGGAGAGGATTGTCTGTGTACATGAGGCAGTTGCCACATTGCCACAGTATGCCCAGATTCACCAGGTGGACAGGAGAAATCACTGGAAGCTGACCCTTGGACATGCCTGTTTAGGTGCTTTTTTTGTAAAGTTTAAGAGCTGTTTTCCCTTACCTTTACGAGGTACTTTGCAATTATAGGCTGTTTAGTGCATACAATTAATTTATCCTTATTGACAAGGAGAGCTGAGTGCTTGTATCAGTTTCAGGCTTCCTAGTGCTTTCCAGCAGGTTCTAGAGCAAGTGCTAGTTACAGGGGTTCAGACTTCAGTGCTACTACTGAGAAACCAGCTAGTTCTAAGGGAAATTTTGAAGAGCAGACTTTCTGGCACCTGGAATAGTTTAACTGTAGCCTTGTAGGGCTGCATGATGTGAAAAATGTGCAAACACACACGTTTTTAAGCCAGAAAGCTGAAAGGGATAGACATCAGCCCAAAAAGGCTAATAAAATTACAATTTCAGAGTTGGAAACCACTCCACTAGTGTTAGGCAGTACAATGCTCACTACTTCCACTTGTAAGCAGTAGGACTTCCCTCTGCCACAGCAAAGTCTGAATAGCTCTGAACACAGAAAATAATGTCCAGAGACTAGCAAAGCCTGGGATATGGACTGGCTAGGAAAGGTGGGAAACGAGCAAACAAGACAGTATTTTTTTTTTTGTTGAAACAGGCTAAACAATGCAATAATACAGTAAATAAACACAGAAAAGGCTAACACACTTGAATGTGTAGTCCTGTGTGTGTGTGTGTGTTGGTCAAGTTAAGTGTCTTACTGTAAGAGACTAGGAAATGA